>NW_025955101.1:0-110072 GCF_022376445.1 Fomitopsis serialis
ACCGAACTGACCACTGACTGACCACTGTAAGTATTACCCGCTAGCTGCCAGTGCCCTCGGAACCTACTCCTATCACTCGCCAGATGACATTCCCGACAACATCCACGCCGCATTCCTGAGCACGACCGCCTCTTCCGTCTCCGCGATGTCCCGCCGATCACACCCGTACCCTGCCGCGCGTCGATGATCTTCGTCACGATCGCTCCGTGAACTCGGGGTGCCCTGGACCGTGAATATCTGCACGTCCTCTGGCTTGAAGTCGTCCGGGTTGGCGGAGTCACGCAGACGACCATGCCCTGGTTGGGCGTGATGCTGGTCGAGCCGAGGAGGTGGAATGAAGGCGGGACGGTGGGTACGTGTCACGGTGCATCTGGTGGATGTTCTGTGCGGCGCGGAGTGTGAATTGGTGGTTGACAAGCAGAAGCCACTGGATGGGGACGTACCAGGCTAGCCGCACCGAAGAGCTTCTTGCCGATATCAGTGAGCTGTAGTTCTGTGATGCTGATTCCCAATTGCCAGTGGGAACGCATTCGCCCCTAGTGCGCGCGCTATGATTTGGTGGCCGAAACAAATACCTGGAATAATATAGCAAATTCAGATCGGTCGCGTGCATTATTCTCGAAGATTAGATGGATTTGCGCAGGGTGTCCGCTCGTCAGGGTCTGGTCGTCGCTCGAGGGTATAGCTACTCATAGATCTCCATGGCAATGGATGCACCGTGGCCGGGTGGGCCATAGCTGCTGGTGACCTCATAAACCATGGTCAGCCAAGGACTTCATACGACCACTTACCAGCCGCTGGTTTGACCCACAACGCGCTGCAGGAGATCGATGGTACCACCTGAGCGACCACCGAGCATCCTAACACGTACCACACTCCGAGAACGAGCGACGTACCGATCAACTTTATGTGCGGCTTGTTCGTGGCGACATCGCGGACATAATCACAAGTCGATTGATCCACTCGAGATTCTCGTACGCAGACGCCGCAGAACCGTCAGGATGATCGCGCGATAGTCGTCGATGTTCTCCGGGTATTGCAGGGCCTCGCGGACGTCATACGGGTCAAGCGAGTATTCCACATCTACCTCCGATGCCGGAAGAGACTTGCGGAGGAGTGTGCCGAAGATCGAGGTGTAGTCTCCATCGGTTGCTTGAACGGTGGCGATGGGCTTATCGCAGAGGAAGAGCGCGATGCGGATGGGCGAAGTAGTAGATGTCATGATAGATGCCAATCCTAGTCTGTATGAGTGTAAGTTGAGGGTCTGACGATGATGATATGGTTGTGAATCACATCGCAGCCGAATCATAATGAGGAAAACAAACTGAATCAGTACCAACGTAGTCTCCCCTTGGCAGACTCTAAAGAAGACCTCTTTGACGGAGGGAGTGAGTGCAGGGGACTAAAGTTATACTGAAGTACTGACTCGTCCTGAGGAATTATTCCGAGTCGATATCATCATCCCTGTGACGTGATATCACGTTCGAAGTACACACCGTTGCTTCGTCGTAAGGTTGGCTATACAACAGACTGCCAGGCGGATGCGCAGCGGTCGTATGCACACCTCCGCAGAGCCACGGGAGTCACAAGTGTGTGAGATATGTAATCAATGTAGAGGGTTGTAGTGATATTATGAGGTAGCGAAGGATGAAACGCGGACAACATCGCTCCTGTTTTGGAAAGTCCGACCAATGGATGTGGTCAGCGTGTTCGAACAGCAAGTAAGTACTTACTTACTTTACCTTTAAGCTTGGAAGCCAAGATGCTCACAGCTCAGTGCATATTTCCCGAGTCCGTGCGACGCTGATCTTCCTGAGAACGTTTCAGCCGATCCCAATGACGGTTTGAATATGGCCTTCACAAAAACTTGAACTACCGAACGATGATCGTGAGTGCTTGAGCGCTTGGGCGTCACGGTGCCGCTGCCGGAGCGACTGCTCATCGTCATCTCTCCCAAGTCTCCAGCTCACAGCCATGTCCATAACATCCTACCTCCTCCTCGTCACCCACCACCATAGATACAGCTGACGTTGAAGATGTCGCGCTATACTCTAGTCCTGAATGTCTTGACTCGGCCGACCGGACGTCTTGCCCTTCGCGCTGAAGCGCGGTCATTCTCGACCACCCAGCCCCGCGCGACGCTAGCAGGTACCGTTCCGTACCACGAAAGCTACACATTCCTCCACACACACCAGCCGCCGTCCCAGTACCCTCCAAAGTCCAAGTCGCCGCTCTGGAGGAGGCTCACCCTCGAGGCGCGCGGTTGGGGCGGCCTCGTTAACTTCTCCTGGTCGCCGGACCAGCCCGTGCATCCGCGGTACGCTGGGCTCGGCGAAGACAGTACAGAGGAGCTCTACTACGCCACGGCGTTCGCCGTCGACCGTGCACCGCTGTACATCCCGGAGGTATCCCTCGCGAACCTGGACGACGTCGCTGGTCAACTGAGCGAGCACGCACGGACCTCCCAGCTCGCACCGGAGACGGAGGAGGGCCAGATGGACGAGGCATCTGAGGCTGCGGCGAAGCTGCACCTGTACGTATGCACCCACGGCCCCAGGGATTGCAGGTGCGGCGACACTGGCGGCGACGTTGCGAAGGCTTTACGCGAGGAGATCTCGAATCGGGAGTTGTGGGATCGCGTCTCGCTCGGGGAGGTCGCCCATGTGGGCGGACACAAGTGAGTCGCCCGTCACAGCCTGCCTCGCCCCCCTGCTGACACGTACATGAACTAGGTATGCTGCAAATGTGCTCGCCTTTCCATTCGGAGACTGGTAAGTGCACGCTGCATATTCTCCTCAACCAGCCGTTAAGCAGTTCATGCCAGGTTCGGTACGGTACAGCCGGGAGACGTTCCGCAGATTCTTAGTGAATTGCTTGCGCGGCAAACGGAGCTTTCGACTGGTCAGTCCTCCGGTTCGCCTAGAGCACCAGCATTGCCGCTGTGCCCGCTCTTCTGGCGCGGTCGGATGGGACTGGACAAGGAGGGCCAACTCGAGCTCGCTGCCCGTAGTTAGGGCGGAGGCGGCAGCTATCATTGTATCGTGGGGCAGCGCAATTGTACAATCGAACGCGATGCGAAGTCTCGGAAAGACGTTAGTAGGCGCGCTCGAGCCTGTCATGTCGTTCACCTGGATGCAGTGATGTTCTTCTTGCTGATACAGTACACGCTGTGGAGAACTTACAGATTCCTCTTGCTATGATGGCCACTGTGCTGGCGCACCTACGACGAGCTGAAAGGCGGCTGACGGGTGTTCACTTCACTGACTGGCTATATGCGCCCACGTGACTGTGTGCAGTCGCGTCGGTGGCTGAGTGGACTTGGAGGCTTCGCTGCCGTTACTTACGCCTGCGGCCTGCCATGCGGGTCTACCACCGTCTCCACGTCCTCGTTCACGGGTCACTCTTTAGGCTGAAAGGGCGAGCTCAAGAGTGTCAAAGCACTCAAAGTCCACAGAAAGCGGTGCACGAAGAACACAACCTTTCACTCAAAGCCTGTAGCCGCAAATCCGCTGTTTCCTGGGTCGGGCAGTGAAACACCCGCGGTACCGAGTAGCGGTATGTTGAGCTGTTTCCCACCGCGAGGTCATTTGTATTGATCGTACTTGCAGTACTAGTTGCAACTGTACGATGCCACGGAACAATGTCATGCAAGATTGTATCTCCCAAGTCAATGAGACGCGCTGCAACCAAAAGCAGAGCATATAAGTCCGGGCGTGTGCTCCGCTCGCCAGCGACGCTTGCGCGCGGCCGGCGAGGGCTTGAGCCTCGTCGCAGGCACCGCTCTGAGCCTGCCCGCACTGCGTAAGTGCCTGTAACTTCCCCGAGTGGTCTCTAGAAACATCATCTTCAAAGCGACGCCAAGAGGATCAATTCTCTGCGCATGTCTTGATAATTCTGGTACGTTGTCGAGATCCAAAATGGCAACTCCGCAGGTACATACAATCTCACTTCTTGCAGTCTTCTCACTCTCTTTTGTTATCTCTGGAGCGAATACCGAGTCCAGAGTCTGACGGAGGTGAGCACTATTGACAACTAAATGCTTGTAAGATCATCATCCGGCACTTTTGCTGAATGCGGCATCGACCGTGTCTGGTTACATGATGTCCCCAAAGTGAAAAGATTCTCCCTGGTTTGTGCCCAGGTTCGCGCCTTTCCGGCCTTTTCACAGTGCTCCTGTTGCCGACGATTCTCCAGTACAACCAGGTAGGTTACAGCTGGAGGCCTCAGTGTGCAGTCCGGTTACAACTGTTATCTGTGCCGGTGGCCACTTGGCTCAGACTTGGCCTGCCAGTACCTGCTTTACAAGCCTCTGCAGCGATAGGGCAGCGTTCTCCCAGCGAGCGACTCCTCTCGGGGGAGGAAAATTTACAACGCCACTGAGCGGGAGAACGGTTAAGAGATTTGGAGATCGATCGTGCGGATCGCGCCCCCGCTTTCCCTGATCAGGAAGCGCTTGCGGGGCGCCTTCCCCCACACCACCTCGGATGTGGCCGCTTTACGCCCGCTGCTCTCAGTTCAGTGAACAGCTTGGATTCGGTATGGCCCACTGTTCCTCCCTCTACTACCCTTGGGTCGCTATGTTTCTTCGGAGACACCGCCACCTACTCATCATTGCAGCCGTTACCCGTAGGATGAACCATGTCCTTATCAACCTCCTCCGTGTCCTCGAGATAAGTCAGCGCCATAGCCAATGGACGTGGGGACGCGGGCTTCCGATAGGGCGAGGAGGGCCCTGAACACCGGAAGGCGCTGGAGTGCTGATGGCTCGGAAGCTCTGCTATAAATTCTCGTACAGACGTCAACTTGCTTGACGCTTCTCGCCAGCCCCGCATCGACTTCTTTGCTGAAGTCACGAGAGTATCAGCACCTGAGCTGCCCTGTTCGACTCTAGAGACGTGCTAGCTTCCATCTTTGTTAACACAGCCATGTCGTCCAGCCCAGTACTCCCGCAAGGCGCGGGCTACGGTGTCGGTGAGTGGTAGACTTATGTCTTGTTGACGAGAACGCGTTCTGATACGCCGTACAGTGGTCGGAATCGGCCTGTTCTTCAGCGTCTTCATGGTTGGTTTGACAGCCATCCAAGCGCGATACACGGGATTCTCGCCGAAGAACTCTGAAGAGTTCAACAGCGCCTCTAGGAGCGTCAAACCTGGTTTGATCGCATCTGGTATCGTATCTGCCTGGACATGGGCGGCGACATTGGTACGAACGATCCTCATGCTGCCTTAATCAATGATTGAACGGATCGAAATTCTCAGTTGCAATCGAGTGCTGTTGCCTACCAGTACGGTATATCCGGTCCATGGTGGTACGGCGCAGGTGCTACGGTCCAAATTCTACTCTTTGCCCAGGTAGGTCGTGTGACAAGTCTACACTTACTTGAGTGGTTCTGACGGCTGCATCAAGCTCGCAGCGAAGCTGAAACTTAACGCGCCACACGCGCACACATGGCTCGAGATTGTCTACGCTCGCTGGGGCACCACTGCGCACCTCGTCTTCATGTTTTTCGGCCTGGCGACAAACGTCATCGTCTCGTCCATGCTTATCCTGGGTGGGTCAGCTACCGTGACATCGCTCACTGGGATGAACACGCTTGCGGTAAGTCCTCCGCTATGTGTTCCACCCACCTTGCCCGCTGATTGAACACCCTCAAGGCCTGTTTCCTAATCCCAGTCGGCGTTGCCATCTACGTCGTGGTCGGCGGCATGCGTGCCACGCTCCTCTGCGACTACACGCACACCTCCGTGCTCTTTGCCATCATCTTCGTCTTCGTCTTCACCGTCTACGCGACCTCAGACAAAATTGGCTCCTTCTCCACCATGCACGCTCTCCTGGCGAAGGCCGCCGTGGAGGCACCGGTCTCAGGCAACGCGCATGGGTCATACCTGACGATGCGCAGCAAGGACGGGCTGATCTTCGGTGTGATCAACGTCATTGGTAACTTCGCGACGGTCTTCCAGGACCAGGCATACTGGCAGCGTGCGATCGCGAGCCGACCGGCGACTTGCGTTAAGGCATACTTGCTCGGCGGTCTCGCTTGGTCAGTCTGTTCCTCCAGAACGAGCGCTCCTGGTGCTTACTAGACATCTCGCAGGTTCGCCATTCCTTTCATGTTCTCCACGACGCTCGGTCTCTCCGCCGTTGCGCTCAAGGGCGACCCGGCCATGATACCTCTGTCCGCAGCAGACATTGGTGCGGGTCTACCCGCTTCTGCGGCGGCGGCTGCACTCTTGGGCAAGTCGGGTGCCGCGGCGCTGCTCATTGTGCTTTTCTTGGCCGTCACGTCTGCGACCTCCGCTGAGCTCATCGCCGTCTCTGCACTCTTGACGTACGACGTCTACAAAAGGTATATCAACCCGCAGGCGACTGAGGCGCAGATCCTGCGCGTCTCGCATGGGATGGTAAGCCGTCTTGCTCGGTATCGTCTCCCTGAGCAGCGCTGATGGATGCATGCAGGTTGTCCTCTTCGCCATCGTTATGGGAATCCTTGGCTTGATCTTTTATTACATCGGGATTTCCATGGGCTGGCTGTACGACTTCATGGGCGTAGTCCTCGGCGCTGCCGTCGTCCCGATTGCATGCTGCATCACTTGGCGCAAGGCGAACAAGTGGGGCTGCATTGCCGGTGCGCTCATTGGCTTCTGGTGTGGTGTCATCGCGTGGCTCGTCACGACTTCGACGCTCAACGACGGAGTTATCAACGCCACGGTCAGTCACCCTCCGTTGCCCTCCAGCGATGCTATTTATTGACTCTTGATCCGCAGACGACTTTTGGGAACTACGAGATGTTGGCGGGTAACCTGGCCTCGATCGGGATGGGCGGTATCATTGCTGTGACGACGTCCCTCATCTGGCCAGACGACTTCAACTTCGACGCCACGCGCGCGATCAACACGCCTTCGCTCTCCCAGACGGAGAAGGACAGCGTCGACCATGAGCCAGAGGAGTACATCGATGAGAAGAAGCGCGTTGCCAGCGAGGTGTCGACCGAGCCTGTCGTGAACTCGACGGAGGCGGCAATGGTGGAAGAGGCGCATGAGCTTGACCCCGTTGCCCTCAAGAAGGCGTACAAGCTTGCCGCGCGGTCCTCGATCGCTTTGGTACGTGGCTTTACTACTTGTCTATCTTCCTTTCGGCGATGCTGATCATTCCTCCCGCAGACGCTGATTATGCTGATCATCATTCCGCTGCCCCTCTTCTTTGCGCAGACGATCTACGGCGTGCGCGGCCTCACAGCGTGGGTCGTCATCGGGATGATCTGGACATTCTGCTCCGCCATCTCTGTCGTGCTATATCCGCTCTACGAGTCGCGTGCAGCTATGGGTTTGATCGTCAAGGGGATGACGAAGGTTAGCAGTGTTGCGATTTGCACTCTCCGCTGGTGTTGATCATGCCTTGCAGGATATCTTCCTGAGAGGAAGCGGGAAATTCAAGCACCCCACACAGACGACGCCCGACGCATGAATTGCATGGATGATGATGAGGATACGGAGTGTATTACTTTATTATGACACTTACCTTCGCACTGTATAAATCTGTAGAGCCGCTTCCATTGGAAGCATGTTAGACATAGAGGAAAACGTACATATCGTGCTGCAATTAGCAACAAGTGTGCTTCAGCTGGACTGAAGCGTGTGCGCGTGTTGCACGTGATCGTGTTCCGGCGGCAATAGCCGAGAGGCCCGGTTGTCCTTGTCCGATCGTCGTCCTCTTCCGGTCCTCAACTCTCTTCCATCCTCCAACATCCCATGTGAAGGCTTATACTTTCCGTTCAACGGTGTTATAGATATAACGGTGTGCATCTTCTTACGTCCACTGTAGAGACAGTGATCGAATTTTAAGCATGACTAGCTGCGCGTCCGACGTCGAGACTCGAAATACGTCTCGCAAGATCAATTGCGAGCTCTTAATTGATAGATACTCTTTCTCATCAATCTTACTCAAGCCTCGCCTTGGACGCCTTCAGTGCCCATGACGTGTTCTGGGGCGCATATAGTCACCTTTCAGCTCGGGCGTAGCAAGGCGCTCCGGTTGACGCGGTGCATGTATTGCCTACGACAGCGTCGCGGACGTGTGGACCGCATATCGATGTGGGTCGCTCACATAGCGCATCTGATGACTAGGTGTGGCTACGGCGCACCGCTCGCCATCGCTCTTGCTGCGACGGAATGAAATACTACACACCGACCGGCGCTCCAACGCGGTCCAGAGGCTGAAAGTGCCCTAAATAGCAGGTCCCTGTCTCTCACCGTACCCGCTGTTGGCCAGGGCTTCAAGCACCCAAGGACTGATCACCAGCCTTGCACTAGCCCTTTGACGCGCTCATCGCAGCCACGTCGGGCCCATCTGCGTGTGCCAATAAACAACATACCCAGGGTCCCCGGTTTCGACCCGTTGAAATCGATATCCTCGCCTTCCGATGACTCGAGGCGCACTGGTTTCTCGAATTACCCTCCGGCAGCCGCCTAATTGATGCAAATCCCCTTGATTCACGGTGATTCTTGCGCTGCTAGTCGGCTGCCCGAACGTGAGTTCGCGATGTATTTCTAATACATGACTCGTCGAAGGTCTATATAATGCTGCTGAAACGTTCTCTGGATGCAGAGACGACCTAGCTTTTCATAAGACGATCATGTTCGCCATCAAGCCTCCCTTCACCGCGGAGACGGCCCTTCAGAAGGTCAAGGTCGCGCAACGCCTTTGGAACACCCGTGACCCCCAGCGCGTCTCGCAGGCGTATACGGTCGGTCGAGCTTCCTGCAGCGGAATATGTGTGACTAATCGGTCCATCGATGAAGCCGGATACGATTTGGAGGAACCGCGACCAATTCATGAAGGGAAGGGACGAGGTGGTCCAGTTCCTCACCAAGAAATGGGAGAAGGAGAATGGGTACCGACTGAGGAAGGAGTTGTTCGCATTCAAGGATAACAAGATCGCAGTGCAGGTGGGTGTATAGCCGGATTGAGATGCGCCCACGACGAATGCTTGCTAATGACTTCGCCATGGCAGTTCTTCTACGAATGGTTCGAGCTCAAGCAGGATAGCTCGAAGCAGTGGTACCGATGCTACGGCTTGGAGGTAAGCTAGCTGCATGAGTCGGCGCCATGCTTCTGTCAATATCCGAGCTAACTCATGCAATGTTAGGACTGGACGTACAATGATGCCGGACTAATGCGCAAGCGTCAGATGAGCGGAAACGACGTGCCGATTACCGAAGAGGAGCGTTGGTTCAAGGAGGACGTCGCTGACGAGGATTCCGTCGAGATCTCTGAGAAGCATTTGTGATTTGTATTCTAAGGAGAATGCATGACTGACTGTACCACGGACAGCTACGCCCGTAGATCAGCATGCCTTTCGGGTTCGCAACGAAGGACGTTGCATTTAGGCTTCAATGCGCCTGAAATTTGAACGCGCCGACGTCGGCCCTCCGCCTAGGAAGCATCAAGCCAGGGACGTCAAGATTGCTCTCATGTCCGCGACACGTCCGCTCCTACCGAGGCTCGCTTGCTTCCCGATTACGAGTTGTATGATCTCGGAACACTTTGGTGGCGGCCCGCCGGGTCACATTAAACCGCGGCGTGGGATGCAATAATCGACGTGACGTGAGGTGCGATCTACCAGCAGTCGTGTGCAGTGGTATGACGAGCAGAAAGGGTCCCTGCTCGTTATGCCAACGTTGTTCTCCCCCCTGGACTATGCTGCATTGCGCAAGAAGGTACCTTCTTGATTGGGATGTTCCTTTCAAGTTAAACTCTGGCACACGTGCCGGGGATGATGCTGATGTCAACTCCGCCGACCTTCTTGGACTTCGCTGTCAGGAGAATGCGTCCGCGATGCATCTGCATGAGCCAATTCTCTCACCGGTTTCTCTCGCAGGTTCTCTCCCAAATCTGCACTGTCAAGGCCGGATGCATCCCGTCTCTGCTGCAGCGGGATTCGCGCGAGTTGTCATGACGCTCGCCGCACGCTCGCCTCCGGAGCGCTGCCGTGGCGTGGCGGTCGAGGTACGCCATGCCAGCGCGTTTCATTAAATGGGTAGCGTTGACGCCCAATCTACAGAAATTTAAGCCGTTGCCGAAGACGTACAACGCGACCCAATCCCGGAGGTCTGGACGCCCGGGCTAGTATAAAGCACCGTACGCCTTGCCGCTCGTCCTATAACATATCCGGCCTTCTTTCTGCGGCATCTCCCATCCCCCATGTAAGTCTGTATTGGTGTCTACTGGAAGCTCTGATTCTCAGCTGCACGTATCAGATCGAAATACCCACACATTCGTTCACGCCCCATACCCACCTGGGATAAGTGCGTCCGGCCCTCCTCATCGGCCGCCTGAGATCTCATTCGTCGACCTGACGCATATATACTCCGGCCCCTCGTCTGCTCGTCTTCTTCCCCAGACCACACTCCTTCGATAACTTAACTATCTAACCATGGGCGTTATCACCTTTGCTCTCGTGCTGGCAGCGATCTATTTCGTCTGGTCACACTTGAACAAGCCTCGGCGCGCACTTCCGCCTGGTCCCAGGCCTCTCCCACTCGTCGGGAACATCACCAATCTCACCGCGCATGAACTCTGGTTGCGCGCCAAGGAGTGGGCACATGAATATGGTGAGCAAAGCTTGTTTCCTGCATGGTTGCCATCGCCTTGCGCAGTCTCAGACTTGAGGAGGCGTGGCCGACATACCCGAGTTCGTTGCATAATGCGGTGACGGCAGACTTCGGGAGGTGCAGGTTTCGTATCGGCGTCTCACCCTTCTAACCGAGTGGATGCTCAGTGCGCAGTACGCACTGCATGCTGCCAGGAGGCTGACGCATTTCAAACCTGCCTTGAATCTGACTTCACGGGGACTCACCTAACACGGGTATCCTCCAGGTGACATCACCTACCTGCATGTGTTCGGCCAAGGCCTCGTTTTCATCAACAAATATGAAGTCGCCGTCGAGCTGCTGGAGAAGAGGGGCGCGATCTACTCCGACAAGCCTGGGCTCGTCATGGCCGGAGATCTGTGCGTACCATCTCCGGGTCCATTCAAGCGAAATGAAGTTAGCTTACATTAAGTCAACGATCGTAGATGCGGCTGCGAGAACATGGTACGTCCAGCGACCTGATCGGACTGACAGGCGGGACCGTCGATCTGACCCGAGCCGATATACAGGTTGCGTTTACCCGTTATGGCGACAAGTCGCGCCGCCAGCGCAAGCTGATGAATATGGCGCTCGGCGTCAACAGTGTGAAGCAATACAACCCTCTACTCGAGAGCGAGGCGCACGACCTCCTCAGGCGACTCCTCCAGAACCCAGCCGACTACGTCGGCAACTTGAAGCGGTCCGTTCTCGTCCTTACGTATGATTATCACGGAAAGCTCACTTGCTCGGGACGGTTGTGTCTAGGTATGCCGGTGGCCTGACGCTGTCGGCGGTGTATGGCTACCAGGCGCGATCGAACGACGACGAGTTCCTGCGTCTCGCAGACGAGTGCGTCGATATCCTGTCCAACGAGATTGCGTCTGGTGGTGGCATCTGGCCTGTTGACGTGTTCCCTGCGCGTACGTTCTATTTCACACTGGGGAGCGAGTGAACTATGCTGACATGCCATCGTTTCAGTTCAAAACCTGCCTGACTGGGCGCCCGGCGCAGGCTTCAAGCGCAAGGCGGCCGTATGGAAGGCTAAGATGGAAGAGTTTGTCGAAAAGCCGTACGCGTACGTCAAGGAGCGGATGGTCAGTTCTGTTTGTGCATGACAGATGGAGCGAGCTGATCGGTTTTCGCAGCGAGATGGGAGCGCCCTTCCGTGCTTCTGCACGACATTGCTTGAGGAGCTGCACGAGCGCTGCGGCGTAGAGAAGAAAGAGGCTGAGCAGATTGACCCCCAGCGTGACTTTGACATCCGGTGGACCGCGAACTCGATGTATTCCGCCAGCATCGACAGCGTAAGTTCCGTCTTCTCCGCAGCCGCGCGATATCCTGACGTTCTCCCAGACTATGACCACTGTCTCCCATTTCATCCTCGCGATGATGCTCCATCCCGAAGTCCTCGCGAAAGTGCAAGAGGAGATGGACGCCGTCGTCGGTTCCGGACGTCTTCCAACCTTCAGCGACCGTGCATCTCTGCCCTTCCTCGAATGTGTCATGAGCGAGACGCTCCGCTGGGGCGTCCCCGTGCCCCTGGCGCTTCCACACCGTCTGATGGAGGACGACTTCTACAACGGCTACCACATTCCCAAGGGCACCATCGTGTTCGGAAACGTGTGGTGAGTGTCCACAGCGGTCCGCTCACGTGTGAACGCGCCTGAACGTGTGTTCCCAGGAACATGGTCCGCAACCCTGAGGTATACCCTGAGCCCGAGGCGTTCCGCCCCGAACGCTTCTTGGAGCCTGCGGACGAGCTCACCGCGAAGCGTCGTGACCCGCGCAACTTCGTGTTTGGCTTCGGGCGGAGACGGTGCCCGGGCCTGCACCTCATTGAGCAGTCCCTGTGGATTGTCATGGCATGCATGGTCGCGACGCTCGATATCTCGAAGGCGATTGACGATAACGGAAACGTCATCGAACCCAAGATCACTTTCGACAACTCCGTGTTCAGGTGAGCGTCGTTAGTACGCGGAACTGAGCCTGCTATTGACACGGTAGGAAACAGGACACCCGCGCCGTTCAAGGTCGACATCCGCCCGAGATCGGAGCAGTCGCTCAAGATCATCCGTCAGGTCACGGAAGGTTCGGCCTGAATTCGGCATTCTCGCCGTTTGTGTGGTCGCTGGCAGACTGAAAGTACGTACTGTAGTAATAGTTATTTACGGGTCACTTGCTTTACACATCCTACTCCTCGAACTGCATTGGGTATTTGCTGCATCTTTTCAATTCGATTTCTCATCAGTGATGGTGTGAGGTCCTTCAAATTCTCCAGGCGAGCCTCTCTGGCTAAGGTGCGTGACAAGCGGCGGTCATTGAGAGGTGCCGCGCCACGACCTGTACTCTAAACCATTCAAGCCACGGAAGCAGAATCGGGGATGACATCCTAACTCAGAGTATGGGTACATGCACAGTGAATCAAGTGGCGAAAGTGTCAAACACGGGTACTGCCCTCAGCGAAACCAGGAGATCGCCATTCACTAACTCACGCTTGATGTCAACTAGACCAAAGATGTATGTATTTCACGCGCACTCGGGGCACAGCTAGCCATGAGTCGCGCGACACGAGTAGCATTGGCATGTCTACCTCACTGGCATCTCAACTCAATCATGTCTCGGATCCTCGCGCGCTCAGAGTGCTCCGGACAGCCTCCTCATGGCGGCGACGAGCGCACTCCAAATCTCGGTTGCGTACATGAGGTCGCCCATACATGATCTACTAGTAGTAGTAACTCACTCCAAGTCGACTCGGAGCAGCCGCAGCTTTTGCGACGCCGGCCGTGCGCAGCAGTCTGGAACGTCCGTCGTCCACGAACCACGCACTTCTGAATCCAATTTCCATTGCAGGCCTGAAAAGCCGGCAAGTGTGTTGAAAATAAAAGTACCTCGTCGGCTGCCGTCCTGCTCTGGGCAGGCGCTGAGCGCTGAGTGACGCACAGAGAGCCGATTTTCGAGACAACTTGAACGACTCAGAGGCCCGTACTTCGACTCCAGCTGAGCCTGGACCGTGATGAGGATTCGGAGGACATGGAGATATCATCGTCGACTATACTCGGAGTACGCTGCCCCCGGCAGTCACGTCAATCACGTACTGCAGAATGGTCTAGAGTGCACTCATTGCAGCAGCAGGTGGACCGTCAGCTTCCGACAACAGGAAGTGTGGCCGAGTAAGCGCACCTTGACGCTGGCTCTCTCGTAAGGGTCGGGTGCAGTCAGTACAAATGATACAGAGTTGTGGCGAGACGCCTAGATCAACGGTGTTCACAAAACTCGGTATGCGTTCGCAGCGATCTAAGGCCCACGTCGCGAAAAGACGCCACCACGTAGCGAGGATCATTGACAGGTTGATAGGCTTTGAGACCGTACGCGCGCGCACCGAGTTGGACGTGAAGCTTTGAAGCTTGAGCTCGAAGCATGCCTGTCGACGCCTGCGGACTCTCGGGCGTCCGGGTCTTCGCATCGAATTCAACTACGGGCGGCAAGCTCAACCTGGGCGTACTTGTCCAGCCCCATCCGACCGCACAAGCAGAGTGAGCACTTGGTGGGCACAGCCGCGGGGCTGGTGCTCTGTGCGAACCTGAGAACTAACTGGCCGAGTCTAGCTCGTCATAATTCGTCGAGAACCTGCGGTACGTCCTCCGGAGTTACTCTGCCCAGCCTGGCCTGCAACTTGGCGGCTAATATGGGGGAGAATGCAACGTGCATTGGCCAGTCTGGATGGGGAGCCGAGTACGTGTGCAGCCCACCTAGCACATGCAAGTGTCAGAAGAGCGTAAGGCAAACCGCGAACGGCGACTCGCCTATGCCCGCCCACATGGGCGACCTCCCCGAGCGAGACGCAAAGCTACAGCCCTCGCGTCGAGTTCTCCTCGTGCAGAAAAGCTTCGCGACGCTACCACCGGTCTCGCCGCACCTCAATCCCTGGGGCCGCGGGAGCACAGGACAGGTGCAGCTTCGCCGCAGCCTCAGACACCTCACCCGTCTGGCGCTCCTCCGTCTCCAGTACCGGGTGCTAACTGCGTGGTTCGTGCATGCTCGCGCAGCTGCCCTGCGACTTGGATGTCGTTCAGGTTCGCAAGGAAAATCCTCAGGGATGTACAGCGGTGAGCGGCCAACGGCAAAGACCGTGGTGTAATAGTAGAGCTCATCCGCGTCGTCCTCACTGGGCCGGTGCGCCGCGGATACACGGGCTGGTTCTAGTCTCCCGTAGGCAGACTCTAAACGAGACCTCTTTGAGTGGGGGAGGACGGTCTCATATGGGCTGGTTCGGCGACCAGGAGGAGTGGACGAGGCCGTCCCAACTTTCGCACGCCCTGATGGTGAGGTCCTCTGAGAGCGGCGACTTGATTCTGTGGGAGTACTGTGACGGAGGATGGTACGCGCGGAGGACGAAGTAGCTCTCCTGGTGCAAAGTCGTGCAAAACCTCGGGCGGTCGAGAATGATTGAGGCTGCGGTTTGGCTGCGGTTGCGCGAAGAGCAAGCCGTCCTGAGGGCCGAGTCGGTACATCGATTCGATGACACGGGCTGGTAATGGATGAGTAGTAGACATACTGTAGTTGTGGCCCACTCCTCGTCGTTCGGCTGAAGTACCTAGAATCACCAGAATTTCGGGGTTTCAAGAAGCAGGAGTTCCTGTTGGCCCTCGGCGTTGGCATGAGCTTGGAGGGCGTGAAGTAGGTCAGATGTAGAATGGCTCAAGTCGTGCAGAGGTATCGGACACTTCAGTCAGACAGTATGGCCACGATGCAATAGTGCCTGGCTGCACAGTGGGGTTCCTGAGCAGAAGACAGTATAGCGTAAGTAGTACAATCCGTGCGTGTCATGCTAACATGCAATCTAATGTATGAGCTGGGGTGCTCCTAGCCTACATAGTCCTCGTATCGTCATCTATCATACCAGCAAATAACTGGTTGCCTCTACGGGAGCATGTCCACATCATTGTCATGAATCAGACGTCGAAGCGCCCGGGACGTTAGACCGGATGCGCAGGATGTCTTGTCTCGACAACCCAGCTTGGTCGCAGAGCGAGCGGAATATAGAATCCTCCTTGTCGAACAGGTTGAGCGGCGTGTCGAACTCTGCCACCCGACCCGCGTCCATCAACAGCACGCGGTCGTAGTACACTGGCACGCAGCGGTCAGCACGACACCGACTTCACCGAGCCGAGAACATGGCGCTCACCGATGGTGTTCAGACGATGTGCGATGCACAGAAGGGTAGACGCCGCGAACTCCGTCTGGATTGTCCGCTGCAGCTTCGCATCCATCTGCAGGTCAACGTTGCTCGTTGCCTCATCCTAGAATCGTCATCATCAGCACTCAAACACCTATAGCACAGCGAGACCGAGACTGACGAGGACGATGATGCGGCTGTTCTTCGCCAACGCGCGACAGAGCGCCAACATCTGCTTCTCGCCGGCGGAGTAATTGCTCCCCTCGTCGCCGACGAGCGAGTCCAGGCTGAACTTCGCCTCTGCCGCGGCGTCGTGCGCCCCGTCCTTCGGCAACAGCCACGTCCGTTGGAGGGCGGAGATCAGCTCCGCGTCCGTGCGGGTGCCCTCCGGGTCTCTGCAGGCGGATACTGTCAGACATCGTCAAACGGTCAAGTAGACGGCGGACGTACAGGTTCTGGCGCAGCGTTCCCTTGAAGAGCACGTTGTCCTGCGGGACGAGAGCTAGGCGGCTGCGCAGTGTCTTCAGCCCGATGTCGCGCGTGTCCACGCCGTCGATCTCGACGACCCCACCGGAGATGTTCACCGTGCTGCATTGGGGCAAACGTCAATATGAGGAAGCGCGTCGCGCAAAGGGCAGCGTACCGGAACAGCGCCTGCATGAGCGAACTCTTTCCTGCGCCTGTGCGACCTACGATGCCGATCTAGCCGACGGTATGAGCACGAACGAAGGGACCATCGGAACATAGACCGTACCTTCTCTCCCGGGCGCACGGCGAAGCTCACTTGCTTCAGGACGAGCGGGAGACCTTCACGGTACGCCAGATCCACGTCCTTGAAGTGGACCTCCCCCTTTTCTGGCCATGAGGCAGGCGGGTCGTCCGGCTTCGTGTAGTCGCCCTCGGACGGCAACTCGATGTAGTACAAGATCCGCTCCACCGCGTTGAAGTTCTGCTCGTTCTGCGCATACGTCTGGACGACCTGGGCTACATTAATCTGTCTCAGTCCTCAAGTTCCGGCTCATATGTACCACACGCAGGATACTCACAGAAGACCTGCGTGACTGGACGCCTCGGTGGGCAATCAGCGATCACGCAACAAGAAGGGTAACATACTGCTCAAAGTGTACGACAGGACGACGCCGACCTTGCTCGGGCTAATCGTCTTACTGAACCCGGCCGCGAAGAGCGCGATGCCGAGGACGAGGATGTTGCCAAGTAGGTCGAGCCGCGTGCTCAGCCACTGCTGGATCGCGATGACCATGTAGTAGGCCCTGTTCTCCACATCGAGACCGTGCTCCGTCTTCCGGATGAACCTGTCCTGTACGGGCATAAGTCCCTGCGTACGACTGCGTCGTGCGATGCGATACTCACTTCTTCTCCGTAGGCGCGGACAGTGCTAATGCCAGTGAGCGATTCTATGTATATCATTTGTGAGCGAGGGAACAGCGGAGATAACAGTGCGGCGTACCAGCGTAGGCAGAGTACAACTTTGAACGTAAGATGGAGTCCAGGCGCTTTGTCTCGACCGAGCTACGGCGATAGTAGACGGCCGCGAACGCGTAGAAGGCGCCCAAGGGGACGAAGATGATACCCAGGTAGGGGAATGTATAGAAAACGAGGAAGATGGTTCCGACCACCGAACTGGGAACGACGCGTGAGCTGAAGTGAGGCACCTGCTAAAACGGATGTAACGTACCTAAGGGTTGACAACAACTACACGGCCCTGTATGTGAGTGACACCCTCCATCAGTTGTTAACTGACCATGACACGTACCACGAACAGTGTCATCGAGATTTCTGCGTCGATGGTATCCTGATCCCTTGCAAGCCGGGAAATGATGCGGCCTGAAATGACATTTAGCCTTGATCTCAATGTTCTCGAATTGCCCCTACCGATAGGCGTTGTGTCAAAGAATGTCACCGACGAGTGCATCACATGTGCAAAAGCCTTCTGGAACATGCTATATCCCGCTCTGAGACTCGAGGTACTAGTGAGTTATGTTGCATCAGCCATAAGCCTTCATGGTGAACAGTGGATATTCCTCACGTCAAGGCATAGCTAACTCCGAAGGAGAAGAGAGCACTGGCTATCCCGAGGGCAGCATATGTCCCCATATAATCAGCTTGGTTGAAGCCCTTGATGCTCTCCGCAGTCCAGTAGCCAAGGAACAGATTGTTGGCGACTGCAGGCGGGGTCATCAATAACTCTACACTCGCGCACAGAGGGACAGACCTTGAGCGCCCTGCATGAGAGCTACCAACAACAGGAGCACCGGGGCCCACACTAGGCCCCCGGCGTAGCGGTAGAAAGTACCGTATGTCTTCCATGTCACCGATCCCGTGAGCCGTTCCTCTTCCTGCATCAGCTCAGGTTGCGCGTCCTCGGGCTCCTTGCTTGCGCCGAGTGCGGTGGACTCGTCGACCTTCTCGACGGCTTGTGCTTCCTCCTTCGCCTTCTCCTTCTCCATGTTGCCATATTCTTCGATCATGCGCGAGAACGTGACGCTGTTCCGCATCAAATCCTACATACCCGACTTGAGCAATCCGTTCACAAGTAGAAGAGAGGCGATCTCACGTCGAATGAACCACGATCGACGATAGCCCCGTCTTTCATGACGAAGATGCAGTCGGCTCTATCCAGGACGTGGAGAGCATGGGTGACAAGGACACGGGTCTTGCCGGCGAGTGGTCCGTGCAAGAAGAGGTTGTCCAAGATCATCTTGCCCGTGTGGGCGTCGATGGCACTCAACGAGTCATCCATGAGGATGATATCGGCTTCCGAATATGCAGCGCGGGCAAGTGAAACGCGAGCCTAGATCAATGGCATTAAACATGCCATGAGTAGAAGACGATAACAAGATGGATTCACCTTCTGGCCACCTGTGGTTTGTGCCGTGATCAGTCTCCAATCACGACACTCAGAAGGAAGTTATGAAGACCCACCGCTCAGGTTGATGCCTTTCTCTCCAATCTCAGTCTTTTCGCCGTACGGCAACATCTCGAGATCACGTTCGAGGCAGCAGGCCTTTACGACAGCACGGAACCTACCCATCTTCTGTTAGCTATCCTGGTCGGGAATCTCAGCATAAATACGAACTTCTCTTCCTTATCTTCACGGCCAAAGACGATGTTCTCTCGGAGAGTGGCATTCATGATCCAGGCGTTCTGCGGCACGTACGCAATAGACGAGGACAGAACGGTCTGTTCGAGAAGCAATGGGTGGTGGTCAACAAGATAGGCTGCGGAACCTGGAGTCACCCACATGTCCCTTCGTTCTACGCATCTCGCCGATGAGAGCTTGCATCAGGGAACTCTGCCGCAGCTGGCTTAACATTGAAACGGTTTGAGTGCACGGTGAGGCTCACCTTGCCGGAACCAATGGGTCCGAGGACTACGGCGAAAGCTCCACTCGGGACCTTGAAGCTCAAGTCCTTCAATTCAAACGGCTTCTCCTCCTTCACCTCCTCCTTCTCCTTAGATGCCTCGATCGGAAGCACTGGCTCGTCCTTCTTACCCTTCTTGCCGAACCAACCGCTGCCTCGTTTGCCCTCCACCTTCTTCTTATCCTTCTCGCCCTTCTTCGCCGACGTGTTTGCGGCCCTGCCCCTAGCGCCATGTTTATTATCCTGCGCGCTGAAGTCGGGAAGCTCCTCCGCGGGCGGCTTGTGCGCGGTCTCCCACGTGAAGTCGCCCTCCGCGTCGATAGCGAACTTGCCCTCGGGCTGGATGGTGTACGGCTCGTCGAGCTCCTCGGATGTGAGGAACTGGCCGATGCGCCCGAGCGCGACGATGGAGTCGGTGCACGAGGCGACGACCATGGGGAAGAACATCAAGGGCTGGCGGATAATCTGGTAGGACGGTCGGCTCAGTCTGAAGACGGTATGCGAAGGTGTAGAGAGAGAGCCTGCGTACGTTGAAGTACTGCAGCGCAGTGAAGATGATGGACACGTTGAGGTTATGGCCGCTGAGCCCATAGGTGATCTACGATACGGATTACTTTGCTGACCGAGTCCAGAAGAAGGTCGCCACTCACGAAGGAAAGCACGGCAGCCAGAACGGGCAGAATGGTGACTACACTGATCAGGTTCGCCACGGCCAGTCTGCGCGAGATCAGAATGAGCGAACACGAACGACCGTACCCGATTCATTGTCGGTTGACTGACCCTATCTTCCTGACCCGACTGACCTCCTGTTTCCGAATCTTGCCGACTTCGTGCTCGAAGAAGTCCTCCCAAGCAAAGAACTTGATGAGGCGTATTCCCTGAAGGATCTCCGTCACCGAGCGCACCCGCTGGTCCGTTAACACTACGCCCTTGGTGCGCTGCTGGAACATGATAATCGCACAGGCGACCTGTACCGGGAAGCCAACGACGAACACGCCCACCCCGACCAGAGCGGAGTAGCCCAGCGTCTTGATCAGCAGCGCGAGGCAGATGACGATCTGGAGGGGGGCGACCCAGAGGTTGTGCGCGTAGTACGTGTTGCGCTCGAGGCGCGTCGCGTCCGCGGAGATCATCGTCGTGATCTTCCCGACGCTGTGCTCGAGCCGCGAGCGCGCGCTGAGCCGGAGGGACTTGCGGTAGATCGCGCCGACGACGCTCGTGCGGACGAGCAGGCCGACCTCCATTGACATGAGCGTGTAGTGGCATGTCATGAGACTCGACGCCTCTTGCATGACGAAGATCGCGAACGCCAGGCCGATGCCGTAGCCAATGCCTTGGGGCTGTGAGATGAGGGCGCGATCTGCGACCGGTGCTTGCCAGTAGTAGTATCGCTCCTCCAGCCAGTTCAGGAGGCGCTGGTTCACCAGTGGAGTGGTCGTTTGCAAGAGGCCTAACGGAGAGAACATATGAGGTGAGCGAGAAACGCATTGAGGAAGCACGTTGTTACGCACTGCCAAGGAGAGTTAGGAGACCGGCCGTCCACCAAAGCCAAAAGTAAGCTTGATTCAGTGCCTTCAACAACGACTCGTCGTGCTTGGGCTTCTTTGCCTTAGCCGATTTCGACGCTGAGCGTTTCTTTCCCTTTCTGGCCCGTTTGTCACCACTGACGGGGAGTGCTTCGGAGCCGGCAACGCCCTCTATGTCTATGTCATTCTTGTCGTCAGTGGCGTGTTTCTCGTCGAGGTCATCCTTGTCATTCGCGGGTCGTTTTTCGTTCTCGACCGTAACACTCGGAGTAGATGCCACCGAGGACGGTCTCTCTTGGTGGTCAGACCCGGTTTCTTGCCAAGAGCGCGGCCGTTTCTCTGGAGGGCAACGTTTATAGAAGTTACGCTCGAGCTCTTCCGTCAATGGGTCCGTGAGCCTCTCTGCTGGGAGCTCCCACAGGTCTAGCAAATGTTCTTCGTGAAGATGTATTCAACGACGATGCCGATGATATATCTCACCTTCCTTTTCCAGGGGGCGAGAGAATCCGACTTGGAGGAAAGGGTCAAGCCATCCGAACAGGAGTTTCGAGATCCAGCTGCTCCGAATTCGAACAACACTCAGCATCATCATTCGTCAACGACTACACGCATACAGCGCAATCCCGTGTCGTTGGAACCCGAGATTGCTCTGCACGCGACACATAGTTCCTGGACATGATAACTTACGATGATCGTACTATGGGAGCGACCTTACCGCCGCCAAATCCCGGAGGCGCAGGGGTCGGATGCAACGGATTCCTCATGGCCGTCAAGAGCAAGCGGCAGGACGAATCTGGGTCAGTACATGTTCAGCTATCATCGGCGTTGCCATTATGTATCGGTCCTGACTCAAACAGGCGAGCCACGGCGCCGAAAGCCACGCAAGCGCGGTGGTCCCATTCCCACTGCGCAGTGCACATGCGCGTTCTCAGGAGGCTGTCGCGATTGTACGCCAGCGTGACTCGCACCTCTGCAGCCTTTCTGTGCCGCGGTGCCACGCGGTCATATTGCCTCACCTTCACCGGAGTCCACTACCCGTCTGTGAGACGGTGTCATACTTGGGAACGCGTTGCAACATTGCCCGCAACAGGTAACTCTTGGGTAACTCAGCTATGTTATCCGCAGGCAACGGGTAAATGGCGACGCGACGTAGGCTCGGAGCTGGCCCTAGCCAGTCCCTCATCAAATTCGGCAGGCCAATTTGACTGACAAAGGGCCAATGAGAGCTCGGAGATTGGTCCGAGATTCGGAGGAGAGCCTTTTCGGGATGGCCGTGAAAAGACCGGAGGTTGATCCAACATTGTGGGCGCACAACTCAAACGATCAGCTACATGTACTACTTGGATCGGCCATCATGCATCATGCATCACGATGGACATACTCTCGAGGCCCGTATATATGCCAATGCAGGTCAATACACAAGAGCAGGCAGAGCGCGGTGGATAGATAGAACACGATACAGATAATACATGTTACATGCGCACAACAAACCGTTAGCTTGAAAACACCCTGTCTTACACGAACACCCTGGATCTACTTCCTTGTTCACTCATCACAGCTCCATCTCCATCTCCATCCCGTCCCACTCCTCTTCTATCTTCTCCCCGACGCTCATCGCACGGACGCTCGACTCCCGCTTTATGCTCCTCGCCGAGAAGCCGTACACGTAGTCTCCGTCCATGCTCTCCACGTCCACGTAGTCGCTCTCAGACGCAGACCCACTGCGCGAGCGTGAGCCAGAGCGGACCGACGAGCGCGGGAGCGACCACCCGCCCGTGCCGTCCGGATACTCGTACGACTGGCCGAGCGCAGAAGCAGACGCGGACGAAGAGCGGAACGACGACTGCGCGAAGCCGGTTGACAGCGACACGGGTGAGCTCCACGCGTCTGAGGCTGACGCGGACGCGCGGCTCACGAAGCTGTAGCCAAGCGGGTCACGGTCGCGGTACACGCTCTGTGCCGGCACCGTTATCGGCACCGCCGCAGACCGCTCAGTCGTGTACGCCTGACTGTTCGTGGGTTGAGGTGGCGGCTGCGGGCTCTCGGAGCCAGTGGGCACGGCGAGCACGCCGGGGCGCAGCTGCGTCACGCCGCCCGCCACAGGGACAGCGTAATCATGCAGACGTGGGCCGGAGCGCGCAGTCGATAGTGCAGATAAGGCTGGCACAGAGCTAGAGACGGCAAACGGCGCAGGTTGCTCGAGCGAGAACGCGGCCGGGCCTGGCTTGGTGGGAGCACCCATGCCTGCGGTGTTCTCGGCACTTGGCGGAGGAACTATGCCACCTGACAAGTAGGATGGCCACAGCGCACGGTCGTCGGGAAGGGACGTTCCCCCAGTCGCCGACGGGGCGATGTGCGAGAGAATGGCAGCTGCCTGTCGAAGCGGTGCTTATTAGGATTTAAGCGCTCGTGGGAATGAGACGACAAAGGGCGCACCTCGAGGAGCTGCACCTGCTGGTGCTTGCTCAGAAGGAACTTGGACGCCTCGCGCCAGTGCGGCGAGTGCTCCCAGCGATGCTTGATGAGGCATGACGGGTGCCGGTAGACCTTCGAGCAGCTCTCGCACTTGAAGATGGCGCCCTTCTTCTTCCCAGTGCCTTTCCCCGCTGCGACGCTGATCCCACCCCCGAGGTCCGCCTCCTCCCGCGCCGCCTCTTTTAGGGCTGCGGACGCGGGCTCGATCTCGCCCGCCGCAGAGACATAGGTGGTGAGCGCCTGCGGCGGAGGTGTCCCAGATAGCGAGAGTTTCGCAAGAGAAGTGAGCGCAGCTGCAGCAGTGGAGATAGTGACCGGCCTGCAAAGAAGGGCATATGTTTAAGGCGGGCTTAGAGGATACGTGTAACGCACGAAGGCCGGCTCGCTGCCTCGCGCGCGTCGCTCAGTCTCCTTCGCGCATGTCCGCTGGACGACAGCCGGCGGTGCTTGTGGGGTGCGTGGACCTTCGCCCCAGCACCCAGGCTGCTAGGCCCGGTGCTGCTGAAGCTGCGGCCGCTGTAGCTGCTCGGTATAGGGGCGACCTCTTGCGCAGTGTCCCGCTGTACCGGGACGGGCACCGCACTCTCCGCCGCCATAGACAGCGAAAGCAGGCCGTCCAAGCCACCCTGCTGAGATACGTACGTCAGCAAGTAAGTCGACCGAGTCAGTTTGGACGCACAGGTGGTGCTGCAGTCGTCGCGCTCATGTCTCGGCCACGTAGCCTCCCTGTATCCGGAACAAAGCCAGCGAAGTCGGTACAAGAAAAATTAAACACTGGGTAGCGGCAAAGCCTCCGCGCAAAGAGTACGACTATATCATGAAACGGTGGCCATTGACTGTGAGGGTCAGGAAGAAAGGGAAGAGACCCTTGGGAGGTACAGCAGGGTCGAGATATTGACAAAGGCTAAAAGTTGAGACTCCGCCGATCTTCTCAATAGAGATTGATAAGTGAAATGAATACGTTGCTGATACTAAGTAAGCAGGTCTATCTATACGCGGCGAATAGTATTAGTAGCGAATGAAGCTGAAGCTTGAAGCTTGAAGATCGCACGAGCTCGTGAAGGATAAGTATGTATGCGACGAGTATGCGATATATTCGGCCTTGGGTAGTCTCTGGCTGGCGCTCTGCAGGAAAAAACTGTCAGATTTTTATTTGAATGCCCGGCGTTCAAGGAGCTGCATCGGAAGCATGGGACGTGTCCCATGGATCCTCGCCGACCGGGGTTTGCGAGCGAACTTGAGAACCGCTTTCACGGATGGGAACTGGTTGATTACGCCGGCGGCAATGTACATTGTCCCTTAATTCATTTTCAGGAATTGAAATACTGAGGAGGGAACTAGGTTTGCGCCGGATGGAAACTCGCGTCTTGGACGATCATCGACAGGTTGCATCTGATCCGGGTGTCTGCCCTCGTCATCAACGGGGGCATAGAAATGTCGCAGGACTTTGCGGTACAGACACCGTTGTGGAGGAGAGGGCGGCATCACTCACTGACTGGCAGAAGGTGCTCGCTGTCCTAAACATGAGGTTCTGATATAAGCCACTGGAATTTACGGTTCCGCATGTACACTCACCTATATGACCTAGTTGTACGGTGTGCTGTTTGATTCCAATGACACATTTGAAGGCTATCAGGCCCTGATGCATGTCGAGAATGTGAGCTGTATGTCAGACTTCCTGGAACGCTGCGCGCAGTTCGAGTTAAAGGCAAAATTAAACATATGTAACAAGAATCGGGCTCTATGAAAGCATGGAGATGATAGAACTCAGAAGTAGACCTGAGGGGTCAAAGAGACTTTGGATTCTTGGAAGAACGAGTTCAAGTTGAAGCCTTACATAATAGCCTGAGGGGCCGAAGGCGTTCAGTATACAGTCACGTGATCACCTACAGCGTCAGCGGGCGAAACGACTGCACCGCGAGTTGTTGGCCGACAACTTATATTCCTGACCTACTGCTGCTGGGACAGCGCGAAATGCTGCAGAGATGCTATCTTCGGCCTCATCGTCTGCTGTGACTATACCAACTCCCGGAAAGTCCATCCTCAAGCGACCACCGCCACCACAGCAGTCGTTCTTCTCCTTGGCTCGCCTCTCGAAGCTCCTGCCAACTCAACAGGCGAACGCGAACCAGGATGAGGCCTCGACGCTCAAACGAGCGCATTTTATCCTTCCGGAGATGACGGTTGTATACCCAATATCTGCGGCTAATCCACCGTCCATGCCGAACATGAAGGAAGAGAAGAAGTCGATCGAGGAGCGGGAGCTGGAGAGGAGACGGCGCATACTGAGAGGCGGATCGAGCACGGCGAGCGTCGACGGCGACGAGACGTGGTGGAATCTTGACCAGGTCGAGTCGTTCTACAGAGAATGTTGCGTGGGTCGAGAGGAGGTTCCAGATCCAGGCGTGTCCCTTGCCTTCAAGGTGAGCAGTCCCGAGTCGGTTCTACATTCAGAGAGTTGAGACATGTGCGAAATGTCCTCCTACGTCTGCGCGCGAGCTACATTACATGCTCGTACAGCGAGTATTAAATCCTTAGGGGGAGATTCCTCCTTTGGCACTTCGTAGACCAAACTGTCTTTCGACGTGCTCGTCTCGCACACCAGATGCCAAAGATCTGCTTGACCTTTATATTTCATCCCACATAGCAGAGCATTTCCATAGTGACATGCACCTGCTACTGTCTTGCTTGCGTTCGTACCTTGCTGACGTCTCTGCACAGCGCGCTGCAGGCTCGAACCCTCGCACTGTCGATCTCTCGGGTATACAGTTGACAATTGGATCTGCATCGGTGCTCTCGGATGTCTTCACCATCGAGTGGGGTCTGCGGAAGCTTGTATTCAAGGAGTGTGATTTGGACGAACATGTACGTTTCGCGACCTCTATCTGACCGTCGAAGGCCTGACTCCTCGCACGCAGATACTCAAGCCAATACTTCACTCATTGTTGATACCAGACAGCCTCACCTTCCTGTCCGTTGCGTCTAATCGACGACTAAAGCCCGCTGCTTTCCGACTACTTGGCGCCTATTTGTCCAAGGTGTGTATGACTCTCGAGTGAATCATCGCAGATAGTAATCCCAGCAGACAAACAGTCTGCAATTCCTAGACCTCGCGCAGAACTCGCTTGACAAGAAGTCAATTGAATACATTGCCAGCGCACTACCTGAAACACCGAAGTCGGGTCTCGTATCCCTCCGGTTAGACGACTGTTCGCTCAAACCCACCGCCCTAGACGCCCTAGGTAGTTATACAGATTTTCGTTTTCGTTTTGACGATGAGCTCAATCCAGAGCAGCCAACGTCGTCCGCAAGTCCTCCTTGCGCAACATATCCCTACGGCTGAACCGCATCAGCGCCGCTGGTGCGGTCGCCATCGCACTAATGATCAAAGACTACCCCGACCGCTTCCCCAACGCCGGGCCCTCCTCCCCACTCTCACCGTCCATCATCAGTCCCGAGTCCACCCCGCCGCCCACACCACAGATGCCTGCATTCTCCCTCCCGCGCACCGACTCCATAGCGACACCTCCCCCACCACGCACGGGCCCTCTCCCGCCTCCACCACGACACCCTAACTCCGTGCCACATACTACATACACCCCATATATCCCCCGTGCTCGTCGTGTAGCAGCCGCTGCTGGTGGCAACAGCACTGCGGCTGCAGCGAATACGAATCCGCTGTCGTCGAACGGGCAGCCCGTCCCGATCATCACGTCGTCAGCGCAGGGAGGGATCACTGCGAGACATCCAATGCCACCGGTGACTCACGGAGCGAGTCAGTCAGCTCTGGGACATGCGCACGGGACGCAAAGGTATGACCAAGGCCCGAGTGCGGCGTTACTGGACAAGGTACGCGCGCTGGACAACTTGCCGCGGCTGGGTGCGCTGCGGACGCTGGATCTGAAGGGCAATGATATACGGGTGAGTGTTGTAGTCTTACGAGAACGAGACTGAATGCTGATTCAACCCGTTTACAGACCGGGATCACGTACATCTCCCAGGTGCTGAAGCGCAATCGCACGCTGAAGGTGCTCAACTTGAGCGAGAACAAGCTTGATGTCCAAGGATTGGTGGCTGTCGCGGAGGCACTGGTAAGTGGTCTGACGACTCGTTGGTGGACCGTGTTCTGACGTCTTCGTTAGAAATACAATTCGTGCCTAGAGACGCTGGACCTATCGAAAAACCCATGCTGTGGTCCAGGCCTGGAAGGGGTATGTCTTCCAACAGCTCTCGGATTACCTCCGCTAAATAATGGCTGTTCCGGATAGATCCAGTCACTACGGACAGCGTTCACTCTCAACGACGCGCTCAAGCGATTGTTCTTGTCTTCTACAGGCATGACATCTTCTGGCGCGATAGCGCTTGCAGAGTTCCTCCCCGAATCGAAGTCGCTCCTCCATCTAGACCTGACCATGAACAACCTCGACCTCGCTGGCGTCATGGCGCTTAACTCAGGGCTGAAAGCCAATCATACCATGCGGTGCCTCGATCTGAACATCCCTCCAGCGGACGAAGAGATGGCTCGGTCTGTACTCCATTATCCCAATTCTACTCACAGCACTCGCTGACGTACCGACAATAGTATGTGCCGCGATATCCTCAACACCTGTGTCCGCAACACGGAGGAGGCAGAGAGGGCCGCCAATCCGTCCAGTCCTGACGGGGCCAGCGGGCGAGGCCAGGGCAAAGGCGTCTGGAACATGATCGAGGAAAGCGAGCTCGCGAGGACCTTCCGGCAGGACGGTCAGAAAAAGGTTGCACCCCTTTCTGAGACTTCCTCCCTCGCGTCTGCAAGCCCGACTGACGTCCCTTCCGCGGAACAACAGACCGTCTCCGGAATCATCGTACGGGCGCGCGCGTGCAAGACTCAGCTCGAAGACACCCTCGCCCGCTCGCCGTCCTCATCGTCGTCCGCACCGTCAAGGCCCGTGCAGGACGAGGTGGCGGAGAAGAGCGCGAGCGTGAAGGAGGTGCAGAAGTCGTTGATGACCGTGATCGAGTCGACCCCAGAGCCGGAGCGCCTGCAGGAGCTGCTCGCGCTCAACGATGACCTGACGGCGCTGCTCGGCCGGTGTGTGCCGCAGAAGCCGAACTTATTCTTGCATGGACTCGGGTTGCACGTCGAGAATGGCAAGGCGAACGGCTCTGCAAGCGACTTGCCGTCCGGGAATGGCCACGCTGTGCATCTACCGTCCGACGAGAGCGACGATGAACCGGTCACCCCGCGAGTGGACAAGGGTAAGGGCCGCGCCGAGCCAGAGCCTGTAGAACCGGAGAAGGTTCTCACTCCACCAGCGTTCCACCTGGGCGATTCAGACGACGAAGATGCACACCTCGGAGACGAGCTCATCACAGCTGAGCCAGACGGTATGGTCTCCCCTACGACAGACATGTGAGTGTCAATGAAATCTACGTGATATCGGAATTCCTGACACGGAGGTGCTTCCCACCACTGCCAATGATATCAGGTCACGGAGCTGGGTGGAAGAGGAAGGCGAAGTGTTCCGCAAGGGAACCGTTCTGCTTAGTCCGGAGGAGATGGAGGGCGACTATGATAGCGAAGAACTACGTAGAGAGGTCAGCGTCAGTGTCACAGCCGCGGCGATTGGATGACTGATCGATGTAAGTGACCGCAGCTGTTGGATGCGATGGTCGAACGTCCGCCGCCGCGCGCTGTTCTCGACGAGTTTGGTGCTGAAATTGCACCGGATCTACCCGTCACTCCCACGTCGCCGCAGCCGGAGAAGCCTCCTCCGCGCCCATATATACGCCGCTCGCGCTCGTCGTCCTCGACGATCAGCACGACGGACGTGCCTCCGGAGCCACCATCGCTAGAGAAGATTGATGCATTGCGAACTGCCAGTCCTTCGCCATCAACTCCCACGTCGCCTTCCGTGCAGATTAAGGCTTTCCTTAGCAGGAGATTATCCTCTGCCTCGACAACCTCGAAAGATTCGGAGTAGGGCTCATGTCGTGTCGGACCGGTGAGTTTCTGCCGTCAGCATTCTCATCACCGAACGCGCCACTGAGCATGTGCGAACAGCTGCAGCCTAGACACGGGGCACATTTTTATTGTGTTTATCGCTCCCGGTCGCGTGGATATCCCTAGCTTACGGCAGGCAGTTGTTGCTGGCGTTGGACACTAGCATTTTGTCTGCCTAGTAGCGGCAACTGTTGATCTGTACGGGCGCGTTCTCGCCCCAGGAGCACTCCTCTCCAGGTACCATGGCTGCTATTCCGACTGACCGCGCTGTATATCCTATCCTACTATCACGCAGCATCTAGTATCGAAGTCGATGCGGACGCGCACGCAGTGGTCGATCTACATATTCACTACGGAACCAATATTAATTTTTTTGGGTTGTACTGCGAGACTGGCCTGTCTCGTTACGCAGAACTTGCGCAGAACTGGTTCCCAGCGGGTGGCGGTAGTATACAGCCTATACATCGAGTCATCATATGATATCATGCCAACTTCATAGCACGGTCCATTGATTGTCTCTGCTGCAGACATCCCTCAAAGTTGGTGGGCATTCACCATCCCAGAGGTCTTGATTGCATCTTGATGAAAGTATTTCTTCTTTCGCGGTCCCCCGGCTCATTGTACAGCTATGCTGTACCACGGAGATGTACTTACATACATGGTGAGTTTGAAACTACGTCTAGCGTCGTACACCAGGGACATATGCACTATATTCATGAGAACTTCATATCTAGGAATGCGAGATTTCTTGCTTGAACTCCTCCCTCTCCTCCCACATCGGTGTATGGCTTGACCGTTCCATCAAAGGTACGCCACTTCACCTTCCATATCCTCTCGAGGAAGGGACACATCACAAAGCCCTGCGAGATATCCATCCTCCCGTTGATGATGAGGGTAGGCACCTGGATCAAGGTGTAGCCTGTCGATTATCATCGACGACCCGAGTTCACCGTCCGGCGCGAACATAGTGATATTCCCATCAGTTTTCACTCCCAGGAACCGAATGAAAGGACTAGCCTGAGGAGAAGGTAGTAGTAATCGTGTGCTAGGCCGGGACCTCCGTGTACTCCGATCAGGGGCGCGCGAGTGTCCGCATCGCTACTCAGGACAAGGGCTGAGGTATTGCGTCCCGTTTATGTCTACGCAGTGCTTTATATTGTCGCCGCCGGTGTATTAATCACCGCTAATTGGTCTTACATACAGGGCATATCCGCTGACTTCGAGGGGCGCCGAAGTGACAGGGATTTCATTCAACTGAGTTTGATCTGCGTCCCAACCGCTTGGACGTCGAGGGAATGATGGACCATGGTAGTGGTGCAGGAAAGGGTAGGCCGCATAACAACCGATGGCGCACAGAGATGCTTATGCCACTGACATTACCAGGTTTCGATTGCTTGTGCTCATGGCACTTCCCGCTACGCCGTCGCCATTTCTAAACAGCCAACCATGCTATCAAGACGATTGGTTGACCGTGACCATGCTCATAGTATGAGGGTACTGTTGAACTCACCAAGTAGGATCGTTCTGTGTGACAGCAGCGAACAGTTACAGGCTTCGAACAGGCTGTACTGCGAGTGCCCACCAGGGTATCATCTGCATAAAAGGGCGAAACCCGTTGTGGCCGACGGCAGCCGTCTCCGCCAGTATCACCGCTTGTTGGCAGACAATGTCCTATGCGTACAGGTTAGGTATATTTGGCCAACATACTCGTACCTTGCCGACTTGTGAAGCAGTCAGGGTCTTGACGTGTCTGAGCCAGACTAGGTCTCAGCCGCCTGAGCTAGAAGATATCCAGGAATTCTGCCAGACACTTATGTACCTAAGCTGATGATCACTGTTCCCTGAGCATTGTTGCGGTGCCATAGTACTGCAACATACCTTCGTTGCAGTCCAACAGCTTCGAGCCAGGCCGGGAGGACATTGCACGAAGTGAACTTGAACATGATGCATGAGTACTCGGGATTCTAAATACTTCATTGCGGCACTGGAGCGATGCTACTTGCCTCTGAGCAGTACTACGCATGCACCCCATGCCATAGTGCGTCGCACTTGCAGATATATTAGCCCAGGATACGCGCAGCACGAACGTGGATGGCTGCCAACCCTGGAAACACTTGAACTCGGTAGAATAGAACAAATGGGCCGCACCATCGTCCGTCGGCGTTTGTCCCATGCACAAACCACGACAGACATGGCATAACCAACTGGTGGTCCCCTATTGCGCGATCACGAATGTCAGAGCTTTCGGACGTTCCCAATAAAGCCTAACGCTGCTCTTGCCAGTGATCCAGGCGCGGCGGATCCCCGTCAAGGACTTCCTCCTCGGGCTCAGTAACGCACAACGTCCCGCTGCCCACTCTTAACCCCCCAGCTTCAACGTTCACGTTCAACGTCAACCCGGACTGAAACTCGGACTCGCTCGACTGGGATTGAGATGGCACCACGCGCAAAGAGCACTGCAGAGGCGTCCGAGCCGACGAGGCGATCGACTAGGATATCGTCCCAGCCCAAAAGCGAGCCGGCGACAGAGGTGAAGAAGGCCGCGCCGAGGGCGAAGAAACGGACTGCAGACGAAGGCGATGACGAGACCCCTGCAGTGAAGAAAGTACGTGTTGAATGCGTGGTGTCAGCGTTTCCGGCGTTGGAGACGAACAAAGAGCTTGTTCTCTTCTTGAGAAAAATCCAGTTCCACGGTGTGCTGAGTGGGAATGCTCATGCGGGTTTTGCACATCTAGAGCAAAGCGAAGGAGGCCGCCGCCGAGGCACCCGACACCGAAGAATCGAACGAAAGTGAGCTTCCTCCAGTTCTTTCCAAGTTTTCCTCGAGTCTGAGACGAGTCCGCGACCCCAGAGGCTGCGAAGCTCGCCACGATCGACGTCGGCGACGTGCTCCCCTCGCTCACGCTCAAGAACGAAAAAGGCGAGGACGTCGACGTCGCGACGCTCGCTGCCGACAAGGGCGTCATCTTCTTCCTCGTCCCCAAGGCCGACACGCGTGAGTGCCCGCCCCGCACCCCTCCTCGCCCATCTGGCTAACGCGACCCCGCAGCCGGGTGCACAACGCAGGCCTGCGGGTTCCGCGACGTCTACCCCGACTTCACCGCGCACAATTTCGCCGTCTACTGCCTCAGCGCGGACAGCCCCAGCGCCCAGACCAAGTGGCAAGACAAGGTCCGTCCCCGTCCCCGCCTCCCCTTCCCCCTGCCACTGCCGAGCACTGACCCGCCCGACGCACGCAGAAGGAGCTCCCGTACCCGCTCCTCTCCGACCCGCAGCGCGTGCTGATCACCGCGCTCGGCGCGGGCGAGGGCGGCAAGACGAAGCGGAGCCACTTCGTCTTCGAGAAGGGCGGCAAGCTCGTCGAGAAGAAGATCCCCGTCAAGCCTGCGGACAGGTGCGTCGCGCGACTGGGGTGCACGCGTTCACGACTGACCGTCTTTTGGCGTCGCGGGCAGCCCGAAGCTCGCGCTGGAGTACGTGAAGAGCGTCGCGGCGGCCGCGTAGGTGTGAATCGAAGACGCCTGAACGGCTCGAGCTGATGCCGGCTCGCGCGACTTTCTCTTTCAACCTCTCTACTTAGCTGTGAGATGTCGGATGCTTTCTTGCTGTGTTCTGTGTTCTGTACGCATATACGCATGTACTACCACCAATAATCACAACCGTCGACGAACGACGTTCTCGTCTCCACCCAGGCTCGGTGACCCCTGCCTGAAGCCCGCGCGATCAGCCTTCAGTCCAACCCGCAAGCCTGAAGCAAACACAGTAGCCACGGAAGACGGAACGATCGCATTATACGGGGGGTATCCAAGCCCTTCCTACTTCCACTTCCACTTAGCATACAGCGCGGACGTCGACTCAATACTCCAACAAACCACCCTTCAATCCCATTCATCCTCCTCATCCTCCTCCTCATCGCTATCCCCCAGCTTCTTATTCCTCTCCAACAGCGCCGCCGCCAACGCCTGTGTCAAGTCCCCTCCCCCTCCCGCGCTCGAGCCCCCGCCCGCGCTCTCCTCGGCAGCAGGCGGCGACATCGCGCGCGGCGGCGCGCCGTCCGTCTTCCTGAGCGAGTGCACGCCCGCACCCTGGATGGACGCGAGCAGGTCCGCGCGGCCGGGCTGCGGCGCGGGGAGGTTCGCGACCCCGGAGGCGCCTCCCCCACCTGGGGGCGGGGGTGGAGGCGGAGGCGGCGCGCCGCCTGAGGGTGGTGGTGGCGGCGGTGGGGGAGGAGGGGGTGGAGGACCACCGGAGGGAGGCGGCGGAGGTGGTGGTGCGGGCGGAGGCGGGGCACCGCCCGAGGGAGGTGGCGGAGGAGGTGCGGGCGGAGGTGCGCTGGGGCGTGTTGGGGGCGCGGGTGGGGGCGCGGGGGGCGCAGCAGAGGGACGTGTGGGCGGGAGAGGCGGTGGGGCTGGGGGCGCGGCTGTCGGGCGCGAGGGAGGCGTTGGAGGCGCGGGCGAAGGGACTACGCGCGAGGGGGGCGCTGGCGAGGGGACGCTGCGGCTCGGGGGTGCCGGGGGCGCCGGGGAGGGCACGACGCGAGAGGGCGGGGGACGCGAAGGTGGGGCTGGCGGCGGAGTCGGGGGTGCTGCGGGCGCGTCCTGCGCAACGGTTGGGCCACGGCGGGGGGCAGGCGGCGGGGGTGGCTTCTTCTTCGCGGAGGGTGCGGGCGGCGGGGCCTTCTGCGCGTCGCGGACGAAGTCCTTGATGAAGTCCATGTTGCTGTCGATCATCTCGCGCGCGATACCCTGGCTCTCCAGCTGCTGGAGGAAGGACGTCCACGACGGGTCGACATTCGTGGACGTGAATCCCTTCTCGGCATCGTACCCCATGTGCGCGACGTGCTTGAACGAGCCCGCCGTCGGCCCCGAGATCATCGACTTGTCGATCTTGCCGCCCTTGGAGGCCTTCTTCTTCTTGGAGGACTTGGTCTTCTCTTTCTCTGCGAGCAGCGGTGAGTGGCGCGTGGCGCGTGGGTGTGACCGGGAGACGCACCAGTGCTCGGCTTCGTGGTGGTCACTTTCTTGTAGAACGTCTTCGCTTCGCCTTCGTCGGCGAAGACCACGCCGATCATGCAGTCCTGAGCGAGCCGTCAGCATATCGACGATGCGCGTAATCATCACTCACATCGCCAGGAAAGGAGTGGAAGAACGGGCGGTCCTGGTTATACTCGAAGCCCTCATAGAGCTCGTGCTCCCAGATGATGCCGCGCGTGCCCGCGAGGTCGACCATCTTCATGATGAGCGCATTCCGAGCCTTGTCTGTGACGAACGCGAGCGCGCCCTGGAGCCCGGCGTACGACCACTCGCTCGGCTGCGGGTAGGCGTAGTAGATGCGCGCGAGCGCGGCGGTGTGGATCTTGTTGCTGCTGGTGGGGATCGCGGCCTTGACCTTGGACTTTTCGTCGCTGGAGAGCGTGGACTGGGCGGGCATCCCGGTGGTGGTGGTGGGAGAAGAGCCGGGTGTGAGCGTACGCTGTGCCGCAGTGTGCTCGAGCTTGATGTCGACCAAATGTCGACGTCAGCGGGCGATTGTTCGCCAAATAGGGGCGGATAAGTCCAGGATAAGTCCCCGACAAGACATGTCTTGTGTAAAACAAGGTGCGCCCAAATTAGACTGGCGATTGCCGAGAGATCCTACCATCCATCAGCGCCTGGGCGAAAGGGGAAAGTAGCCCTACCCTTGCCCTGCTCTCGTCCTCTCTATCGCCCTCCACCGTCCACGTCCTCAACGCTACTCGCACGAATACCACACCAAGCACTCCTTACACCCACCCACCATGGCCGACCAACTGGTGAGTCGCCCCATCCCCTCTCCTGCTGCCGACGCTGCACGCTGACATGCATTGTACACCGCGTAGTCTGAGGGTACGTGCATGTATCTTGGCCGACACGACTGCATGCTGACACGTCCGCGCTTACAGAACAGATCTCTGGTACGTATCCACGCGCGAGGAAGGGAAGAGCTGGCACTGACCGTCACACGCGCCGTGATCAGAGTTCAAGGAGGCCTTCTCGCTCTTCGACAAGGGTACGCTCCACGCACCGTCCTCTCTCCCTCTGACACTGACACCTACCCCTACCCTCTTCACCCACGCAGATGGCGACGGCACGATCACCACGAAGGAGCTGGGCACGGTGATGCGTTCGCTCGGGCAAAACCCGACGGAGGCGGAGCTACAGGACATGATCAACGAGGTCGACGCGGACGGGAACGGCACGATCGACTTCCCCGAGTTCCTCACGATGATGGCGCGCAAGATGCGCGACACGGACAGCGAGGAGGAGATCAAGGAGGCGTTCAAGGTCTTCGACAAGGACGGCAACGGCTACATCTCCGCCGCGGAGCTCAGGCACGTCATGACCAACCTTGGTGAGTGCCCTTTTCTCCCTGCGTGGAAGGGCGGCGATGCTGATCGTGCGGGTGGTGCGCAGGCGAAAAGCTCTCGGACAACGAGGTCGACGAGATGATCCGCGAGGCGGATGTCGATGGTGACGGTCAAATCAACTACGATGGTGCGCCTTCGCCGTTCAGTGATCCGTTGCTTCTCTAACATCCGTGCCATTCTCCTGGCCCGCGCAGAGTTCGTGAAGGTACGCTCGCCACCTAGTCATCCGCGTTGCCACCATGCTGACCTGTCCCGCAGATGATGCTCTCCAAGTAAAGACATGTACAACTAGTCCCTCTCCGTTATCTATTTGCGAGCCCCGCGGTATGGTAGTACATCCACAATGCAATGACAGAAACCCTCTATATACCTCTAGCTGCCTCTTCTGCGCGTGTCCTGAATGTCTCGCGTGAGCCATCCAAGACTCGTTTGTGCACCATTACCCTCTGCGATACCGTGCCTTACGGTGCGGTACCGGGGACGCTAATGAGGAAGCCCGAGATCGGGCCGAGACGTCATAGATCCGTGTATAGTGCCACTGCGGGGCCACTCCATCCGCCTCCGCAGCGACTCCATTCTCCTCTGCCGCTGCGCTCACAACAAACCTACACAGCACGAACCCTATAAGAGCAACCGCCTCCATCCGAATCTTTCTTCACTCACTCACCCCGCTACGAATTCGCGATCCACATCGATCTCATACCCCTATCCACTCAAAGTCACCGAATCTACTACCACCATGCCGCCCACGAACAACGGCAACGAGAACTCGTTCAACATCCTCCCGCACCCCGCCGTACGTCCCACCAGTTCCGTTATCGCAGCGAATGACTAACATTGTTCGTGTTCATCGGTATAGAGGACGAACGACCCGCGCGACCTCGAACCGCCCCAGCTCGGCGCGGGCCTGAACAGCAATCCGGAGCAGCAGGCGTTCCACGCGCGCGGGCCGTACAAGCCCAGCCAGCAGGTGATGCAGGGCGTCGAGCAGCCTAGGGTGCGTACCGATCGATTTACGAGACCATTGGGAAGTGGTTGGCTGACTCAAGTGTGTAGAGCCGCGAGGAGCTGAAGGCCAGGGCTGCAGAGCTGAATGAGCGGCGCTGAGGCTCATTTGGGCGTTGCCACACTCCAGGAAGTTGATGTATTTATATTTGTACTTGCATGAGTGCTATAGACTGGGAGAGGGAGAGTAGGATGTTGTGCTGCCGACTCAATCCGCACTGTGGCCAATGCTAGCGCTGTATGATACCGACCGCTGAACCCTCCTCTTGGAATGGTGTGATATTCCGACTGACTATATGGAAGAATATGAACCCTCAGAGATCTCTGTCCCGAACCGCACCACACACTGAATATAATCATAATGATGTGTGTATCGCCAGGGACCACAAGTTGGAACATTGAGCGCTGAGCGCTGAGCGTCCATCTAATCTTATCGCGAGTGTATCGAACAGGGATCTCAGCCACCATAGCACTTCTGGCCCGGGTTTCCCTCGGTCCGAGAGCAAGATAACTATCCAAGCTGATGTGTAAGTAGATCTTGATACATCCTAGGTATGTTCTGCATCGCTTTTGATGATTTTATGAGCATCACTGCAACACGGATGTCCTGATTGAATAGTATTTTCGTGACGAGGGCACCCATAGACGCCCAGACACCTACTTACCTAGGGTGGCTGAGATCCTGGCCCGATACAGTACCACGTGCACGTTACGCGTCTCATCCAACGCGCGTCGCGTCCACCGTCCCTACTTACACCGCTCGCTCCTCGACCCCCAGTCTCCGCCAGCTCTCTCTCAACGTGTGCCAGCCATGGTAAGCCCCTTGGAACCAGCTGTGTGTTTGAGCAGCGCTCACACGGCGCCGACAGTCGATCATGCAATATAACGGTGGCTCCGTCATAGCCATGGTGGGGAAGGACTGTGTCGCCATCGCGAGCGACCTCCGGTTAGGCAACCAAGCTCAGGGTATCTCGTCAAATTTTGAAAAGGTGAGTATCGTCGACTCTCCAAGGAAGAGGCTGTCTGACCGCCCGGCAGATCTTCGCCATGACAGAGCGAACATACGTCGGTCTGCCCGGACTCGCAACAGACGTACTGACCCTGTGCGTGCCCCGTCCCTCCTAACGCCCCAAATCCTCACCCACCTCCCCCAGCCACGAACAGCTCCGCTACCGGCTCAACATGTACACCATCAAAGAAGAGCGCACCATGGAGCCGGAGACGTTCATCCACCTCATCTCCTCGACGCTCTACGAGAAGCGCTGGGGCCCGTACTTCATCGAGCCCGTGCTCGCGGGCCTGCAGAAGACGCCCGCGGGCGCGTTCCGCCCGTTCATCGCGAGCACGGACCTCATCGGCTGCATCAACTTCGCGAAGGACTTCGTCGTCGCGGGGACTGCGAGCGAGAAGCTCTTCGGTGTCGCGGAGGGCTTGTGGGAGCCGGACTTGGAGCCGGAGGACCTGTTCGAGACGATCAGCCAGACGCTGCTGAACGCGGTGGACCGGGATGCGTACTCGGGTTGGGGCGCGGTCGTGCATGTGATGTGAGTGTCGAGTCCGCGTGCGGTGCGTTGTGGGGATGTGAGCTGACTGGCGGCGTGCTGTTGTGTAGAACGAAGGACAAGGTGATCAAGCGTACGCTCAAGGGCAGAATGGACTAGTCGTTTCCGCCGTACTTATATTCTTTGTGTCGTGTGTGTGCTTTTCTGTTATCGGAGCATCTGAATCTCACATTCGCCGAGCGACGTCTGCATGCCCACCTCCCGATAGGAAGGCAAGGTATGGATGGGTGTGCCAGCTTGATATCGACGTGCCCTTGACCCACCTAGGCAGTCAGTCGCGTTTAGCGTAAATACACCTATGGATCCGCCATGCCTAGGCTCGACATCATCGGTTCGCATCCAAGAGGGGTTACGATACTGTGGGCCTAAGTAGCCTCGTATGATATTATCACACAGTGGCCGGGTCATCGGTTCTTAGATTCCAGCTCGATCCATTGTGATCGGGTCTCAAAGGGATATGCTTAACACATCTGACTTGGAATCATGACGACAAGAACTGCAAAGCCGAGTTCCTACGTGCCACCAGTATCAATGGTCGTGAAGTATTTCGTTGTCCTTGGCAATAAGCAGGTTCTCTTTTGAGCTTATAATAGTTGGGAGTACAGCGGCACGGCAGCCTGGCAGGGCGATGTGTAAGGCAACATGTCGACTAACCTGAGCGCACGGGGATGACGGGTAGGAGAGCTCGGATCCGCATCGTAAATACAAAGAAGTTGCAGATCAGACGGATCGGTTACTGGTAGACTGCCCGGGGACTGCACCGTCTGGTCTCGTACCAGCACCGTCAGTATCCAGAACACTGAACGTACGGAACATTGGATGTACGGACATAGTCTCGTACAGCTTCCTGCGTTCTGGATTGCGGTGCTCAGGCTATTGAATCCCGCTGGCATGAGTGACGGCGAGCACATCAAGTAAGGCTGCGTATACCAGCATATGGATCCGTTAATATGTTGTTCGACGGGTATACGGGATGGCTGTCAAGTCCGACTGAGTGGCGTCGCCGATTGGCCACATGCACACCGTCCAGGGAGAGAGATACTCAAACAACATCAATATACATAGAACATACACACATCGGATGTACTGTCCCTACGCCACCAAGGAGAAAAGGCTCTGTACAGCGTCCCGCCCACCCGGCCGACCCATTCCCATCAGACTACTAGTATAACAGTTCAGTGCGAGTACGCGTGCCTGAGATGACGGTAGCGATGACAGTGACACAACAGCGGTGCTTCGAGTTGCGGCACAAAGCGAGGATATGAGTGAGGAAGAGAGCTGAAGACAAAGGCAAAAGGGGAACCAGGAGCAGAAGGGAAGAAGAGACGGAAATAGAAATAAGAGAAGAGAAGGCTGCGCGCGAGCCACGTCATAGACTTGGGATACAGCCGATAATGTAAGAGAAGAGGGAGGGTGAGAGAGAGCAAGTCGAGGAGATGGGTCGTGGTGCATTCGTGTGTACGCTGGATTGGGATAGAATCAGCACACAACTGCATTGTCGATGGAACCGGATAGCATACCGTTATCAAGCCTCGGCGGCCACAACAGGAGCTTCTTGGGCAGCAGCCTCGGCCTCAGCTTCAGCCTCAGGCTCTTCGGCGATGCTATCTTGACCTGGAGCGGCAGCAACGGTTTCCTTCTCTTCGTTACCCACCTTCGACCGAGGATATCAGACAGCGATCGAGACGGGCCACAATGTGGGATGCGCACCTTTGACGTGGGCTTACGGGACCCTGCGCGGGACGCCGGCTTCTTCGCTGTAGAGGCTGGTTTAGCGGAGCCTGCGCGAGACGCAGGCTTGGCCGAGGCCTTCGACGCAGGCTTGCTGGAGGTGCCTGCGGCCTTGGATGGGGGCTTGGAGGCAGCCTTGGATGGAGGTTTAGAGGCAGCTTTGGACGCAGGCTTCGCGGCAGCCTTTGAAGGCGGCTTCGACGCGGCCTTAGACGCGGGTTTGGCCTACGACGCGTTCAGCAAGACGCAAAGCACGCTTATCGGAGAGCACGCACCCGTTTCGCCGGGGGCGGCGCGTCCTCATCAGCGGACGCGCCATTTGCGACTGCAGCGTCCTCCTCCTGGACTTCGTCGGCCGTGCGTTTCTTTCCACGCGCAGCCTTCGGTTTCTCCTCTTTCTTCTTTTCGTCGGCAGCGCCGTCCTCCTCGGTGGCCTCCGCCTTGGCTTTCTTCACGCGAGGCTTAGCAGGGGCTTTCTTGGGCGCAGACTCGGCTCTGGGCTGGTCTTTGATGCGGGCAGAGCGGCGGGGCTCAGCGGGCGCGTCGGAGGCTGCGGCTTTGCGTGGCATGGTGGGGGGATCGCTGGTGGTGGATAAAGAGAGAGGAGTGAGCGTGAGCAGGGCGCGGGAGCTCGAACCCTATTCACGATCAACGGCCCCGCACGTGCCTCGTGGCAGCCCCGTGACTCGCACGACGCTCTGCCACCCGCGCGAATATGGCAAGTCTGGTCTTTTGCTTGTCTTTTGTCCTCGACACTGGATGTTGGCTGCCTTGTCAACGGAGCAGAGCAGTCCCCTACTACCATCTCAGCTTTGGCAAACCTGTGCCAGCCTAGCTACGCTGACAATAACCAACATCTGGGTGATACTTAGTACACCCATGGCACACCCGAGCGTCCGTGAAACGTACTGTAGCAACAGTTCTATCCAGGGCGATATCTGATCTGCTCATCTGCATTCTTTGTCCTGGCCGTAGCTGCATGCGATGATTGACAACGCACAATTGTCTGTACAATACAATTTTACAGTGTGCACTCATCGATGAAGGTTCTGTCGGAGAGCATCACGGCTTGCATTGCCAGGTGCAGTGATAGATATAGAACGACATTGAGCAAGCATTAGAAGAGATAGGAAGGGGACTCAAGGCATTGACGTCTGCTCATGTTGGTCAATCGCTGAGGCCCTTTCCGAAAACTGTTGAGCTTCCACATCCGTCCGATAGAGACCTTCGTCCAGCCGTCCTCTTTGATGACGGACTCGATCTGTTCTCGCAGGGGTTGAATGCATTCAGGCTAAACAGATTGATGACACGGCGCGTGTGCGAAAGTCTAGCTTGCACGTTGAGTGAAGTCCGAGACGAAGGGAGAAATACAATCGTGGACATATGGACGGCGGTGAAGTTCGCCGCTAGGACGGCTTGAAGCAATTCCTCCGGGCGTTCTCAACCGGTGCGTTCTACGTCTTCTATCATCCACATGAGCAAGTCGTCCTGCGTAAACCGTGCCAATGTCGCAGTCAGTGGGGCCGGCTTCTAGAGTTGCAATGAAAACAGCGACATACAGCTTGTCCAGCCATTCTTTACTACGTTCCCCTGATTTGTATGCCGCTCGTCCATAATAGTTGTTAGGAATAGATGCGCACGGTGGGGAGCCCGATGTGGCCAAGGCAATGATGGTCCCACAATCCTATCGCCCCGCCGTTGAGATGATACTTCTGCTTTTATTTTTTCAAATACACCGGACGCACGGTTTGAGGATACCACAAGTTGAAGCATCCCAGCTCCCTTCATGGCGTTGTTTGTGTGGTTACAAGCAATGTTGAAGAACTCTTCATTGCGACATGGGCGTGTGCGGCCGTCAACATGAGTCGAAGACGAAGTCCTAACAAACACGCGATTGCTCGCCTGTGAGATACTAATCTGCGCAACTGTCGGGAACACCTTGACGGGAAGCCATTCTGCTCAAAAATGCTACGGTGTACTACGTACCTTCCGGGGTCGCCTGTGTGAAGTCGTTGAGGGCCAGTCCGACTTGTTCCAATGCTTCAGGGAAAATACGGGAGAGGCTGCGCGGTAGTCGCTCCTGTATTACTATATACCGTTATGTGTATCTGATCCCTGTGCGCATCCGGCGTAATTCAGCTGTGTATATGGGTTGGACCTATTCCGCTCATATGTCAGTGTACTAGCGCACAGCGGGAGAACCCTGAGTTTGGAGGAATATACCTCTTTCAGAGCCTCCTGGAACGACATTACGCCGTCCGAGAGCAAGTTGCGCAGTTCGTCGTTCATCCGTGCGCCGCTGGAGAGAACGATCCAGCGATCTAGGATGGTCACTTTGAAGAATATGTACTGTCCAAGCCCGTACAAGAGATAGCGGTTGGCACTGTTGTACGTCGTTTTGTCAATGTTGTACATCCATTGTCAGAGCATTGTCAGAGTCTGACCTCCGAGTCCGGCGACTGACGGCGAAGGAATTTAACTCCTTGCTCGATATTGAGACACTAAGCAAAGTAGTCCATAGCGGTATATCTGTAGCGCAGAAGGTTCTTAGCAGGCATGCGTACGAGTTTCGAACATCGTACTCACTACCTTTGAAACAGTACTGTACAGTAGCGCTGAGAGCCGCAACCGTTACAAAGTGGTCAATTTCCATATTGAGGCGGTGGGTGAAGTTGCCCGATAAGGAAGCGGTGCTTACCGTAATAGAATATAGCTTCGAATTCTTATTCCCTGTTCCTGCTTATCCTCTTGCTCTTCCCCTTGTTGCTTGCAGCTGCTCATCCAGTCTGTATCTGCTATTGAAGCTTGAAGCTGACTTGTACCGACTGTGGCTGTGCTAGCGTTTCCGGGCCGTGGAGTTCAGTTGGTAGGACCACCGAGTTTCCACGGAGGAGAACGCTCCGAGTCGCACTACAACAGCTCGTCGAATCCTACTTTGCGTTCACTCGCACGTTTATCTCAAGCATGTCGGCTTATGGATCTCTATCTGGACCACAGTCATTGACAGCGCTCGCCGAGCAGCACCGCGCCCTGGTCGAGGAGGCCGCCGAAGCTCTACCACACCAGTTCTCACAGTGCACTTACTCCCTGGGCCCCATCCGACAAGCTGTCTACCTCTGCTTGACCTGCGCAGTACCAAGAGGTATCTGCTCTGCGTGCAGCATCGCCTGCCACACGGACCACGAGCAGCTAGAGCTATTCCCAAAGCGTGCCTTCCGCTGCGACTGCCCGACGCGTGCCCTACCGCACGCATGCACGCTGCACTCCACGCTCGAGCCGGAGAATGCGGGGAACGCGTACGGGCAGAACTTCCGGGGCGTGTTCTGCAGGTGTAGCCAGCCGTACGACGCGAAGAGGGAGCGGGAGACGATGGTGCAGTGTGTCGCGTGTGAGGTGCGCTCGCTCGGATCGCTACGCACGTTTGCTCATTCGTGTCGTGTCGTAGGACTGGTTCCACGAGTCGTGTTTGAACCTGAGAGAACGCCCGCCACTCCGCGAACTCACACCCGAAGAGCAGGCCGACGAAGACGACGGCGCGTCGGACGCGTCTTCTGAGTTGCCTCCCGGCTTGATCACCGCGGACGACTACGACAGCTTCGTGTGTGGCGCGTGTGTATGCGAGATACCGACGCTCCGACGATGCGCGGGCACGCCAGGCGCGCTCATGGTCGTGCGTGACGCGCCTGAGCAGCCCTGGAAGGTCATCGGGCGGGAAGAAGGCGCAGACGGCAGCGCACTCGTGGAGGTGACGAAGATAGAGGAGTCGGACGTAGGAGAGAAGCGCGCACGGTCATCGACTGGCGAGGATGTGCCCAGCGCGAAGCGACCGCGCGTGTCAACAGAGCCGTCAGCGTCCCCGCCGTGTCTCGCGCCACCCGAGAATCCAGTTGCACAGAAGGTCCTGACGTCTGCGCTGCGTCCGAAGGAGTCAGACGAGAGCCATGCACCTGGCCCAGGAAAGCTGGGCGCAGGCGACGTGTTTCTCACCGAGGGCTGGCGAGAGCGGTGGTGTAAGTGCCAGTCGGTGCGTCCTTCCACCCCTCTTTCATTCCTTTATTCAAGTAAGTATGCGCGGCAGTGTTTCCCCTCCCTGCAAGCACGCCCATACCTTCTCGAGGAAGATGAGACCTACTCGCCACCGGAAGACCCCGACTCGGGCCTCACCCTTGAGGAGCTCGGCCTGCGCGCGCTGCAGCGGCTCCCGCGTGAACGTGCCATAGACGGCATCCGTGCCTTCAACGAGATGCGGTGCGTACCGCTTTCCGTCACGCTGTATACGATCTGACGCGTGTGCGGGGCAGGGACGACCTAATGAATCACCTCCGGCCGTTCGCACAGGAGGGCAAGGTGGTGACGGAGGCGGATATTCGTGCATTCTTCGACGCGAGAATCAATGGACAACAAGCCTCGTGACGCCTGTGGGTGTGTATGATACCTGGTACTGAAGGTGGGACTCGATGGCTGCGTTCTGTACTAAGGTGGCTGGATATATGGACTTGCCCGAGCTGCTGACGAACTGGCAACTCATTTCCGTCCTCGGCGTCTTGGAGCTTTCTTACGTATGTCGTTGGGTTCCCAAGACGAGCTTCAAAATGATTCGCAGCTGCAAAGCACAATGTAGCGCTATCACCGTGTGCGAGCCGAACAAGACAAATATCTCCTGCAGATGGACTGCAAATCTAACCATCCTCAGTTCTACTTCTCGCGTCCGCGGTCATATTCAGGAAGCCCAAGAAGCAAGGTGTGTGGTGCATGATAGAGGAGAACACCATCGACCAGCCCCTGAAGCTTGAAGCTCGAAGGCCTGACCCAGTGAAGCCTCTTGGTCACGTTGTGTCGCATAACAGCAATGAAGTAATACGTGAGTAGGCGAGTACTGTGAGTCTCCAGTACTCCTCGCGATAAGGTACGGCGTACACCATACGTATGAAGACACGGAGAAAGGAAGATACAAACGACTGGAACACCATAAAGAATACCGCAAGAATGCGTACCACAGGGCGTAACTTGTATGGCAAATTATTCCTCGTACCTCTCCATGATCGGCTTCGTTAACAGCTTCAAAAGCCATTCCTCCAGTCTCGCTTCGTTTGCTTTCATTTCATCGAACGCTCCGTCCAATCGATCGGCCGTGCAGTACAAGACGTCCCGAATTTCGTCGTCATCTCGCAAGCCCGCGAGGAACGCCGCGGCCTTCGGGTCGTTTCCGATCTGGCTGATACAGAACATGACGGAGGTTGGCTCGTATTCGGCGGCAACGAGCTTCCTCCTGCATTCCACAATCGCGTCTTTGAACGCGGTGACGGGCTCGCTACTCGGGTCTCCGTCCGTGATCGCGCATACAAGGAGCGGCCGCTGGAACGACGAGCGGGAGTCGATCTTGCTGTATACAAAGGGAATGAGAATGTCGCGACGAAGCGTACTGCCTATCCTGGTCCCACCGCGGGGCTGCCTCTTCACCAGGACCTTGTCCAACGCGTCCATGGAGAGATTCTGCTCCGTCACCCTCGCATTGATGAAGCGGAGGTCCACGCCGTGATCGTCTGGTACGATCTTCGTAGCGATTCTCGCCATGCAAGCAACAAGAGCCCGTTGTTTCGAGAAGCGATTGTCGAGGTTCATGGAGCCGCTGTCATCGCAAAAGATGACCGGATGGTACAGTGATAGTGTGACCAGACGCTTGATATTCTCGGGTTTACTCAGCAGCGTGGTGTGGTCCTGACGGAGGGCAGCCGCGTTCGTTGCTAGGTTTTGAATGAAAGGGTCATTCGGTGCGAAGAACTTCTCGAGACCTGTCTCCTGGACGTATTTCCCAAGACTAGCCGAGAAATCTGCGGCGGAAATAAGTTCAGGCTCCGTCTTGAAAGTAAGAGCAAGTCAACTGCTATGGAAATTGAGGGTACTACTGCGGTGTCGTACCTCTGGCTTTGGTTGAAGCGGCTCCGTGGGTTCTGACTGAGCAGGTTTGGACTGGTTCTGCACAGGTTTAGGATCGCGTTGGACCGGCTAGACAGAAATTCGTCATATGAACATGATATGCATGACCGCGAGCAGCAGCACATACCTGCGGTTGATTCGTTATCTTTCCGAGCGCCGCTGGTTTCGTCTCTAGCTTTGGGGTCTCCACCATACAATACTCAGCCTAAATCGCCGTCCATCAATATGTTGAGATAGAATACGAGAGCATACATACCGTGTCAACGGCAGGCTTAGTCGCGGTGTTGAGGTTCGAGTCACGTATTTGCTCGGGATACTATCTTGGCCTCAGAAGCCTGTGCATCCTCGGTACCTGTGGCCTGCACTACAGTTAGACATGCAGCATAGCCAGGACTGGTCAGCATACCACTTCAGAACTGGGGTTGTTGTCCAAACGTCTTGTAAATTTCTCCGTGGCTTTGCTGCCAAGGACGCTCTGTGGCAAACGGTTACATCAGATACATTGAAAACAATCTGAGATATGGGTTTGCGATACCTTGGCCACGTCCTGGAGAAAGCGACTTCAAGTTGAGCTTAGCGAAGACAGTGATTTGAGAGTAACGGACCTGGACATGAACCTTATCCTTCGCACCAGAGATTTGGTACAGCTTGTTAATCGTGCCGACTGCGACATCCTTGATGAGCCCGCTGTTCACATATGCGATCACGAACATGACCAGTGCGACAAGGAGATCGATGATAGCGCCGTGCTTCGCGTTACGTTCAGCCTTGCTCAGCAACTCCTGCTCCATGCCGACGTCCTTCGCAAGCTCCCTTACTGACTGTCCGCTCGCGTTCTCCGTATCGAGCGAAGCGCCGCTGTCGATGAGCTCGTGGACCAATTCCTTGTCGCGCACTTCGGTGAGGGCATTCATGAGAGCCGTCGCATTGTCGTCCTTCGGGAAGCGTTTGTCGACATCCGCCCCCGCGTCCAAAAGGGCCCGAGCGATCTCGAGCCTGTTCTTCGTCGTGCGGGACGTAGAAGAGCGGTGGACGCTCTCTCGTGGACACAGCGTTCGAGTTTGCGCCATTTTTCAAAAGAAGACGGACGACCTCGAGGTGCCCGCGTACACAGGCTGCTGCCAATGGCGTGAGTTTCTTCTCTCCGCCGATGGAGTTGATCGGCGACGGATTCGCGCTACCAAGATACTGCTAGAGGACGTCCTCCGTAAGTGTACCGTGGTAAGCGTGGTCGTGCAGGTTGATGGCCATCGTTGAATGCGACGTCGCAGGATGAGGACTGAGTCCACCGGGACGACACGGGATCGAGCACTTAAAAGCGTCGCGGTTCCAACGATGCCTCTCTTTCACTTCGCCAATCCAGACAACTTAGCTCGCGCAATGAGGCATGCCCAGAGCGTTGGATTCCTAGCAGGCCGCAAACCTACCATCGGATGCGTGTAGGGTGAGTTGCTGCAGGCTAAAACCCACCCGTATCACTGGAGGATGCAATGGACTAAATCAGTCCTGTTAGCGGTCATGGAACGAATGAATATGCAACGTCTTCGCGGCCTCGCACCGAGTGGTAGGGGCGTGCTGGCAGACACTCAAGGTGAGGCTCAGGCCACACGGGAATAGCTTGTGTGAGAGCTGTTCCAACGTCAGGGAAGAGAACACTACGACAATTCAAGCACGGATCATACCGTCCAGGACGTTTGGGCACCTAGCTCCTCGGATCACTTGCGATTGTCTTGCATGCAGCCCTCAGCCCTTAAACGACCTCTAAATGGAAGCATATCAACCGATTGGCTTTCCTTCAGAATCCGTTCCTATATTCATTGTTAGTGAGAAGTGAATGCTCAGACTGCGAGTTCAATACGACCACCAGAAAATTTGGACGCGACCTCTGGTGATGACTTGCTACTAGCTAGAAGCTGGCACTATCCTGTGCACGCAAAAGTTCAATCACCGATTGATCATTGGCGTAGCACTATTAACACCTTTGTGTGTCCCTCGACCCTCGAGGTGGCAGTGTCACCAGCGGAGTGACTAATTGGGGCTTGCAACTGGCACCAGTGAATCAGTCAGTCAGCATTGATAATTGAGTCTGCGACCCGCACATACCATTGCCATGTTTGTCTTGCTGAAGCTACATCGGGGAACCTGAGGGCCCTGAAACATGGTTCGGTATCGCCACGATGCATACAACACACAGCGGGACACAGACGTTGTCCTCAATGAATGATGATCTCCGTACCGCAAACTGATAGCGCGATGTGAACTTCCTCGACATCTTCTAGTCGCCTCGAGGCGGTAGCCCACTTGAGGACGCCTCATCGCTCAGGAACCAGTGAGGAAACTGAGAACCGTCGAAAGGTCCCGCAACTCACTGAATCTATGTGTAAGCGCCAGACCGACGGATCAATGTCGTTGTCGCCCAAAGCGGAAAATTGAAGTCCTCCTATGGTTTCATGGGCCCGCGGCTAATGTGCAGCTGTGAGCGCAAAGGAAAACGGGGATGGCTCAGAACGCAATTCCGCTGCTCCACATGGACTCACCATACATTATAGTACGACCGGGGCGCGGTGGGAAGAGTGTCTGTAGCAGGATGCTGCCGGCAGTACTCATTGAGTCGTGATTAATGAGGTATCAACACCCATAGTTATAAAGATCGAAATGGTCTCCTGACATTCTCTAGCATCCGCCCAAATTCGCGCTCACCTACTGAATCATGTCTCAACTCCAAGACCTCACCCGCTGCCTCCTAGCCGCCGGTTACGCCGCGCACCCCGATGGGCAAAGCACGTACCTGCTCTACACCAACGACGGCACTCTCGTATTGAAGCAGTGGACGGGTGACTCCTTTGGCAGAGAGGAGCTCGTCGCAACGGCTGTCCGTCCTGAGTCGGCGGCTGCCATCCTGCCCGACCCTGTGGACAGCCTCATATTCGCTATCACACCCTCCTCCACCCTTGCAGCCTTCCAGTACGATGAGGATGAGGAGGAGTGGCTGCAAGATCAGGCTCTTTCCAAGTACGACGTACATGGAAAGGGTAACCTCTCTGCATGCTACACCGTCGATCACCGCGTTTGCATCGTCTTCCAGAACGCGAGTGGCGCCCTCGTGCGTGTCGAAGAAACGGAGGTCGAGTCGGACGGGAGTGCGGACAGAGGAGCTGCATGGGCAGCTACGATCTTGAAGAAGGCGTCCGATCCGCTCCATGGGACGCCCATCTCTACCGTCTTCGATGACAAAGGCCTTCACGTCTTCTACGTCTCCGCAGCAGACCAACGTATCCACCACCTTCGTGAAGGTGCAGCGTGGGCGGACGAGGAGATGTTCGATCAGACTTGGGGTTCCTTGCACGGGATCGTTGGGTCGACGAACAAGGAGAAAGGAGGCAGCTTCGAGGCTTACGTCCTGACCGCGGAACGCGTCATTCTGCAGGTCGACGACGGAGGGGACAGGCGTGAGTTGGGGAAGGTTGACAAAGATGGGAAGTTGGTGCCGAGCATCACTGCCGAGTGCTTCTCTGTGCTCGGATTTTTCATGGTGTCGTTCAGCTTGAACGTCAGCGTGCAGAGGAGGAGGAAGAGAATCTGCTGGTACTGAGATCTGGAATCATGTCCGATGCCGCGTACATACCTAGGCTGTTTACATGACCAAGCACGGCATCTTCTCATTCCCATTGATTAGCTTCTCGGTCCGTCTGTGTCTGTATTGACTTTTGAATCGATCGTACCCACTATGACCCAGACCAATGATCGCTTCGTGATATAATTACACATGCTTCAAGGAGAGCGCGTCCTGGTATATATATACGATCTGTCGATTCTCCGTGAGGGGCACATCAGATACAAGGATCTGCTCGACCTTCCACTCATCTGTTTGCCGCCATGGCCTCGAAGATCTATATGCCTGAATACATGCAGCATCCTGGCTGGACCGGTCAGCACCCGGACACTATCCAGGCTAACGGACTCCAGTTTGCCGATCTAGACGTCGGAAACTGGACCGTCAAACTCGAGTTTCGCGTCGGAGGCAAGGTCGCGAACGGCAGCGGATTCCTCATCAACGTCCCCGATTGCCCCAAAGCTGTCATCCTTACAGCTGGCCATAACCTCCTCGGTCCCGACGGGGCACGTTCCACAGACCTCGCCGTCCTCGAGGCGCCAGAGGCAAAGTATGTCATGCCGGAAGACGATGTCCACATTTCTGACGCTTTCACGGCAAACCGGCGGTGGACTGGGGCGCAATCCTCTATCCGCGCCAGCGGTTGAAGGATGCCAAAAAGGATGTTGGATTTGGATTCGGATGGAGCTTGCGCCTCGGTCATGCGGAACATATCAAGGGCACTGTATACGTCAGTGGCTACCAGGGCACTACGCCGTCTGGTCACCCCATCACGTCGTCTGGCCCACTCGTCGCAGCCTATGCAGACTGGCTGGAGTATCGCCCTAAGACGGAGCAAGGCATCAGCGGCTCTGTAGTATGGACGGAGTACCAAGGGTCTCCTACCGTCATAGCTATTTAGTGAGTAAAACCCAATAAGCGTCCCACATGAAGGTCTGTCTGACTCAAGAATATCACAGTAATTCCAGCGCTGACCCTAAGCGCAAAAACGGCGGCAGCCGAGGGACGCGTCTCACTGTCGCTGTGCTACGCGAAGTCCTCTGCTTCGCGCAAGTCGGCCACTACAACGTTAGACTTCGCGCCCACGGGACCCCTAAGCAGGTCCAGCTGCTTCCCAAGCGTGGCTTGTACATGAGCTTCCCGGAGGAGTTCCCTTTCGCTAGAGTGCGGCTTGGACCGGGAGGGGCACTGGACATCCTTCCGGCAGAAGTCAACAAGAAAACTAAACTGCATGCATTGGCAGTTCGGGGGCAATGGGCGCTCTTCAACGCACCGAAGCAGCAAATCACGTTAAGCGCGGACGTCCAGGAGGAATGTCTCTTCAGCATAGATGATAAGACGAAGAAGGGCTCGGACGAGACAGCGATTGAGATCGTGATCGCGAGGGGCGATGGGAAGTTGCAGTTGCGCATGCGAGGAGAGAAGCTGAAGGACCTTGAGGACGACTTTGAAGACGAGGACGCTGAGAGCTCCGAGGTTTCGATGGTCAAATACCCGGGCAAGGACGTAGTAAGTGCATGATGTTATGTTCAGCATCATGTCTACTTACGGGGTTGATCAATACGTGCGTTTTGTACTCGAGCCTGCTCGTACGGCCGAAGCCTGAGGGATGACAGGAAGAAGTTACTGTAGTGCGGGGTTATGATGTTAGCCATGTTAGTCCCGAGCCGCCTATCGCGGGCATTGAGTTCCATGCACATGGCCTGTATCCCCGTCCACACGTCTGGTACATTGTTTCCTGTCTTCTCGACGTATCGAGATGCACGCAAGCAGGGTTCACGTTCTTGTTGCACTTTGGCTTGACCGTACTGCGTCATACCAATGAGCTTGACGGCTGGTCCGGCAGCCTTTATACTTATTGCGGCATGTCTTGACTTAATGATGGGCTGGCGTACGAATAATTAGCTCTGGCGCATGATACAGCTATCTCGACCCCACAGACCCACCAGCGACTTCAATGCGTGTGTCTGACTATCAGACCTCTTCGGAACGTTCATACGCAGGTACCAGTCCTATCGACCAATGCAAAAGTGAGTAACTTCACAGAAACCCCAGTGCCGTATCACTCGACTTCAGAGTAAACATTACGTGCAACCAAAGGCGATACGAATTCATATGTTAAGGTCTGTGACCACTGTACGGCACATTGTTCTCGCACTGTGGCCCAAACCTGCTGGCGAGCACTCACCTTGGAAAGAACCTTCCCTTACTCTATAGAGTGAACGACGCTCGGCGGCCTTCCTCGGACCCATTTTGTGTACCACAAAAGGCGCGCAACTGTGTGTTCCGCTGATGTTACGAAACTGCGGGCCACGCTTCTGCGTTTGTTTCGGTCCAAGCCTATAGGAAGAGGGTAAGGTTAAGACACTCGAAGACAGCAGGCCAGCGCTCCGCCTTCATTCTTCTAATGAGAGCCTGGACGATCGCGCTAGTCTTTAGTAACAAACTCGTAGAGACGGTTCGGCCTCCCACGGAAGTGTAAGCGTTGATATGGTTCGCGGAGAGCGAGAAGACATCGGAGCGCTCGCTGTCGTACGGGTCGGAGTGTACGCCCTATTGCAACGGAGGAAACCAAGGATTCCTCGGGCCACTCACAGAGGGACACCACGACTCGTTTGAGAAGCCGGCTGCTTGCTGGCAGTAACAGGACGCCGTCGATAGTCCTGGTTGTGGAGACTGCCGCAGTGCGAGTGGCAGTATAAGATGGTCATTGTCCAATGTCTGGGGCCGCAGCGACATCCGACCACGACAACGGCCGCACACGACACCCGAGTGATCAATGTCTCAACTCGAAGACCTCGCTCGCTGCCTGACCTCCTCTGGGTATGCGCCGCACCCCGAAGGCGAGGGCACATACGTGTTGTACACGGATGACGGCTCTGCGATCCTGAAACATTGGACGGGAGACAGCTTCGGAAACGAAGAGCTCCTCACCTCGTCCGTCCGACCGGGGTCCACAGCCGCGTATATCCCCACCCCCGACGGCGGCATCCTTGCATACATCACTGACTCTTCGGCCGTCGCCGTTCTGCAGTTCGATGAGGACGAGGAAGAATGGGTCGATGCCGATAACCTACCGCGTTGCGAGGTCCACGCTGACGGCCAACTCACCGCGTCGCTTGACCCCGCTGGCGAAGTCGTCATCACATTCCAGGACAACGCGGGCCGATTGATGTGCCTGCACGAAGCCGGCGAGGGGGAGTCGTGGACTACGACGGAGATCGAGGGCGCTCAAAAGCCTGCCCGAGGAACTCCCCTGTCGATCCGCGTCGACCCCGATACTCTCGCCCTCGAAGTCTTCTACGTTTGCGCAGACGATAGCGCCATACACATGGTCGTCAATGAGCATGGAGGCATGCTTTGGACTGACGTCGTCGTCCTTGCCACCGGGTGCGGCAGTCCCTTCAAACGTGTCCTCGTAACGAAACGACCGGACCAAGCTGGCTTCACGGCGTATGCGCTCACTTGCGCGGATACCATATTGCAGCTGGTAGCCGGAGAAGCTGGACACGAGCTTGGGCGCGTCAACAAGGACGGGAGCGTCGTAGCCAGCACCACCGCGGAATGCTGCATCGTGATTTTTGGGTTGGAGATCAAGCTCCAGTTCAACCTACAAATCGGGGCCAGCCCGGCCAGGAAACGCAGGTTCTTCGGTTGACTTCTTCCATGACCAATATACGTAGCTCGTCTGAATATCTGTGCTCGCACAGAGCCTGTATAACCTAGCAGCACTTCTCATCTAGTATGAGCATCACTGACTGCACGGCGTCACTAGTTTTACGCACTTCACTTCACTGCTCCAATCCACTGTTTTCTTGTCTGGGATCAGCAGCAGGTGTATACATATCGAGAGGTCGGCTATACCGACTGGAGCGCAATCTCTCGGAGAAGTATAGACCACAAGCAGGAAAGTATAGAGGGAGTGGGCGGAAAACTGTTGATGATCAAACTGAAGTGGGATCTAATCTATGCTGCCACCGTCATTTCGGAGTTTAAATACTGTGACATTTTCACAATGGCGCCAGAGGACCCACTACAAGCAGGCCATTGGTATTTACTTACACTCGACTTACACCGTCAGGCTCTGGCCTTACCTTCGCCCCGAAGATCGCTTGCTTCATTTGTGTCCGCTGCCTGAATTCCCGCCTACACTCGTTCCATCGTGATGACATCCTCGCTCGGAAAGCGCAAGGAGAGGGAGGAAGATGGGTCTTTTCCTATCTCACATGGGTATGTTTTCTTATACGAAGTCATCTATCACCGAGGTAACCTACCAGCGTGTAGGTCGACTCTTTTCGTGTCAAATCTACCGTACACAGCGACATCTACGGATCTGAAGACCCTTTTCTCTGATCTCGCACCCGTACGGTCTGCATTCGTCGTGCTTGAACCCGGCTCAGGGGTATCAAAAGGCGTCGGTTACGTTTCTTTCGCGATTAAAGAGGATGCGCAATTAGCTTCCGACAAGATCGCGGAGGAGGGACTCGCGCTGAACAAGAGACAGTTGAGGGTTCAGTGGGCGGAGTTGAAGGTGGGCATGCGAACATATGAAACGGCCATGTCATGCTGATGTTTCCCTATTCAGAGCAAAGACAAGTCGCAGGGCAGGGACAAGGACCAGACGCGATCACCAGTCAAAACTGAGGCAAAATCCCCGGCACCTCGGCCTCAGCAACCTGCGTTAAAAGACCCTCTCGCTATACGCACAGTAGTCATCTCGGGTCTACCTTCATCAATAGACTCCAAAACGCTATGGAAGAAGATTCGCAAGCTCGACGGCGCTGAAAAAGTGGAGTGGCCAGCCAAAACAAGTAGTGGTGATGAGGACAGCGATATCGGTGCGCAAACCTGTCCCCTTGATCTACGAATGCCTGACCTACATCTACGTATAGCCCACGCATTATTCGCCACGCCTTCGGCCGCTTCGGAAGCAGTCAATAAACTACACGCGCACGTATTCAAAGGCTCCCTGCTATCAGCTACATTGAAGAAACGACTTGACGGTCTGGCTAAAGCGCCCAAAGCCAAGAAGGTCGATGCGCCGAAGCAAGGCGCGAAGGGCGGCGCACCGAGCCGCGCGAGCCGGCTCATCGTGCGCAATCTACCGTTCGACATCACGGAACAAGACCTCCGCGCAGTCTTCCTCCCGTACGGACCCATCTACTCCGTCGACATCCCTCTGAAAGACGATGAGGGCGAGGGCAAGCCGCGTGCGAAGGGCTTCGCTTTCGTCTGGATGCTGAGCCGTAAAGATGCGGAGCGCGCGATGGAGGAAACGAACGGGATGAAGGTCCAAGCGGGCATGGCGGCACGGCTGGTGACGGACAAGCAGAAAAAGAAGAAGCAGCGGAGGGAGGAGGAAAAGGCGGAGAAAGCAGCAAAGGGTCAAGGAGAGGATGCAGAGGAGAATGATGAGGGACCGGAGCCGCAGGGGAAAGAGCGTGTCATTGCAGTAGACTGGGCGCTGAGCAAAGACAAGTGGCAGGCGGAGAAGGCGAAGGTGGAACAGGAAGCCGCGGATGGAGACGTGCAGATGGGTGACGAGAGTGGCGAGGCTGGTGAGGATGGTAGTGAAGGCGAGGGCTCCGCAAGTCAAGATGGGCAGATCGGATTGCACGAGGACGATGGGAGTGATGTGGGCAGTGAGAGTGGTAGTGATGAAGATGACCTCACGGGCGACGAGGGTGACGAACAAGATGAGGGCCGGACAAAGCCTACGCTGCCTCCTCCAGAAAGCGGCACAACCCTGTTTGTTCGCAACGTTCCATTCGAGGCAACAGAGGATGAGCTTCGAACTTTGTAAGTGTTATCTGAATTCACTTTGCATTGCTGCTCACGAGCCACAGATTCCGTGCCTTCGGCCCACTCCGTTACGCTCGCATAACGGTAGATCACGAGATCGGTCGCTCTCGTGGAACTGGTTTCGTCTGCTTCTGGAACAAAGCGGACGCGGACAAGGTCGTCGAGCAGAGTGAGATTCTGCGTGCCGAGATGCTTGGAGAGAGTGACAAAGCCACGACAGTGCGTTCCAGTATTTTCTTACATCAACTTGACTGAGTATTTTGGTTTAGCAACCGAAGAAGAACCCTTTCAAATTACCTTCCTTGCTCACCCCGGATCCCTCTTCCTCGATAGCTCAGAACCTAGTACTTCAAGGCCGGACACTGGACGTCATCCGCGCTGTGACGCGGGATGAGGCCGGCAAGCTCAAGGAGGCCGGCGAAAGACAACGAGAGAAGGCAGACAAGCGTAACCTCTATCTCCTTCGGGAGGGAAGTGAGTACACCAAGTCAGCCTTGTACTCGCAGTCCTGATGGATATTCTAGTCATCCTGCCCAATGCGCCCGCTGCCGAGTCGATGGGTCCAGCAGAAGTGGAGAAACGGACTATGTCATTCAACGCCCGGAGGGCGCTCCTTCGCTCCAATCCATCTCTCTACGTGTCGAAGACGCGGTTGAGCATCCGACAACTGCCCCTCTTCGCGACCGAGCGCATGCTCAAGAGACTCGCTGTGCACGCTGTTCGTGCTTTCGAGAAGGAGGTCAAGGAGGGAGCGCGGGAACCATTGACTGCCGACGAGTTAGCCGAGTCCGTCACACCCACGAACGAGGACGAGGCCATCAAGGCTGAAGACGACGATGGCGTCGCGCAGACGAATACATCGAAAGGGAAGGGGAAGGGGAAGGACCATAAGGCTGGTCGCGATACAGGTGTCAAGCAAGCCAAGATTGTGCGTCAGGCAGACCGTGTCGACCCCGTAACCGGTAAAGGACGTAGTCGAGGCTATGGCTTCTTGGAGATGGCGAAGCATGCAGATGCTCTACGGGTTCTCAGGTGGGCGAACAACAATACAAAAGTCGGCCGGATGTTCGACGAGTGGTGGAAAGCCGAGCTGGAAGATCTAGTCAAGACCGAGAAGCAGAAGCCGCAGAAGGATGAAGCGCGATTGAAGCGGTTGAGAGATGAATTGGACAAGGGTGCACCTGTCAAGAGCAGAGGGTCCCTTATTGTCGAGTTCTCGATTGAGAACGTACAGGTCGTTCAACGACGAGCCACCCAGCAACGCGACAAGCAATCTGTATGTTGTTCATCCTACTGAGGAGCTCATGATGTTCACACTTCGTCTAGGAACATGGCACCTCGAAACCGCCCCAACGCAGAGCATCGGTTCCAGCTGTGAAGGCAGAAGAGAGTCAGGAGCGACCAAGCAAGAAGCGACGTCTGTTGGACTTGTCGCGGACACAAGAGAAGGGGCCTGATGCGGATCAAGCCTCCAAGGCCGGTAAACAGATTGGCTCTCTAATCGGTAGAAAGCGCAAAGAGAAGAAGTCGAAGCGGGGTGCTGCTTGAACCAACTATGTTATTTTCGATCCTTGTCTTCTGTTATCCATGCATAAATACGCGCTTCCATGCAGATCACAAACGTTTGTGGCGAGCGCACTGTCTGGGTGGTTTGACAGTGCGCGTCCGGCGAGGACTCGGACTCTTTCCGCTCGTCGAAAATGTAATCGTCAGATCCTCATTCGACTGCTTCTGTGAGCGAGGAGCCGCCTGGGTACTGTAGCATCTGCATCGACGAGTTTAATTAGCACGGAGCAAGGCGGTTTGTGTATCTGGTCCTACTGAAGTCTTCGGCAGAGGTTCTTCATCGACCAACTGGTCGACAGTCGTCTGGACGGTGACTTGAATGTCCTGTCATGGAAGCTAGTCCATCCTGTGAGGATGTGCTGACGATGCGAAGTCGCTCACCCTTCCACACCTTCTATCCGTGTTCACCTTCCCGCTGAGGAACTTAGCTACTGTTCCCGCTGCAGAAATGATCCCTTCTCCGCGAAGCTCGTCATTAGCTCGGAGACCGCGCCTGGCGTTGAGAGTCGCTAAAAGCGCGTTCAAGGAAACTATCGCAGGATTTAGTAAAACACATCGCTCTTTATCATCGCCCACCTTTAGACAGGACTGAATACAGCGCAATATAGACGCTGTTGTGCGTCATGGCTGCGTACTGAATGCAGAATAGTTAGCAGGTTGGCGTTTGACAAAAGAACGTTTTCTTGCTGTGACAAGGCAGATCAGAGCGCATATGCTAGCATGCGAATGAGCTGTGAGTTCGGCCTCTACATCGAAATAACGTTACAGACCTTGTCGTGGCACCCGTTTCGACGCAATAAGCAATTAGCGTGCGCACAACGAAAGTAGTCCTGGAGCTGGCGAAGCAACTTGATGGGTCAATCACAAATACAATCAGTAAACGGCGCATACTTGGAAGCAGCCCTTAGATGTTTCTTCAGGATGATGTACAAAGACACTGCTATCAAAAGATTTCCACATAGACAGTCGACGAGGCCTGCATAGATCAAGCCCTGCGGACGGAGCTGGCTCAGTACAATGTACATCCATTGATAAAGGAGCTGACCGATAAGGTTTTGCTCCTGAATGCATCGATTGTTTGGGCGGAGGTACTGCTCATTTACGTCAGAGACAGATAGTGCTTGCGAAGTAGCAGGTAACAGTACGTCTTAGCCATGAGGCCTGGGTTACATTTAGCACGGACATCAGCATCAAGACGATGAGCATTCCCAGTGACGGACGTACCGCAGTTCAGTGCTGATCATAACGATGAATGAGCTCTCGCTAGCTGTAGTGAATATGACGAACGTACCAAAGACTGTGATGCTGTTGAAGCACTAACGACATTATGATGATGAAGTATATGCAGCATGAGATGCCATTGAAGCTTACTAGTGCTACGGCGAGAGCCGAGCTTCGCTCGCTCACTATCCAATGGTGAACGACATTGAGTGGTAGCGGATAGCAAGTATGCGTACTCACACTTCCAGATACGATGGCAAAACAAGCTGGAATTAAGGCAACGTTATGAATCGCGCGAGTCCTCATGCACGTATACGTTACCTCCGTACAATGAAGTCGCTCAAACCCTGTAAATTATCAATCAACGGTTTGACGAGGACAGATGAGTAAACCTCACAGTCAAGAAAATTATTGCCTAATAGATAGTCAGTAGCACGATCCACGCCTTCGAGAAGAGCCAAAATGGGAGCGTACGGGAAAACACCTGAATTTGGCATGAGATACATCTTGAGAGCCACCGATCTACTCACCACAGGATTTCATCGAGTGCCGCAAAGTTGCCGACATCCGTGACGGCGTAGCTATAGGTGAGATGACTGAAGAACGAGAGTTGCAGAGTATCAATGATCCTTTCATCCAGTGAGTCCAAGTTCTATCCACAAAGACGACGGTGCCTCGCCACTCACCAGCACAACGACAACTGCGAATGAACAGGGAGCTGAGTGGTCTGAGCGTTCTCAAGTGCGTATACTCACCAAGAGAGCCAACACGATGCTATCCGAACCGCGAGACATCAAATAGTTGTATGTCTGCACTGTGGTCACGCCGAACAATCTGATGAGTAGCATAAGGATAATGCCACGACCATCGGATGAATTTCTCACATAGAATTCGCGATATTTCCTGAGTAAATAAGTGCCAATGAACAGTCACATACTTCCAATTATGGGCGAACACTCACCTATGAGAAATGAGCCCAAGTTGGTTCGCACATCATCAGCGACGGGGGTAGACATGACCGTCTTAGCAGGTACTACACGGGGAGAAAGGTCGCCAGATTGCGGTCCAGCTGCTCCTCTCGACGACTCATATACTTGTCTGAGTTCGTATGTGGTGCAGCTTCGATGGATTGAGTTGGTCAGCCTGAGGCCATGATCTTGGTGCCAACTGTCAAACTTGCAGAAGTACTGGTGTAGGATCTATCTCGGATCATCATGATATAGTAATACTATAGAGATGGATCATAGAATGTAGTAATGGGCTCCGTTGCGACATGGAAACTTACCTCCGCCGTAGAAAGTCAGAGCTTGTCTCTAGTGCATGACCAATCTGACAATGGACGCTAGCAGTGAGGGATGTCCATGGGGGATGAAGTGACCGATATCACACTGCGACCTCAAACAATGAGCAGATGTTCGGTGTCCTGTAACGTGGAGAACCATGCGTCAATCACATTGGTGAAGGATGCATCGGAACAGATACTTGTTACTTTATACCTTGCCATAATTTTTCGCCACTGCGACATCTTGCGCGTTACTTGAAGCAACGCCATGTTAGAGGGCTCGCCTGACTCGGAGACTACTCCCGCTGCAGGTGAGCCTCAGCTAGCCTGAGACGCAACTACCGTGACTGCACGGAGTCAATTTACCCGGACCTGTGGATAAGTAATCGTCTAAGAGGTCACACTCTAGTAGTACTGAACGTTACCTTGAGCGCGCACACACCTCTCGACGAAAGTCCATCTAAAGCTTTTTTCGATGAGTCGCATATAGAGAAGCACCAGGTAATCAGTGACAACAGACATACAAACCTGAAGGCCACCCAAGTCTGAGCCTGAAGCTTGAAGCTTGAAGGCCTGAAGGCCCGGCGAGGCGCTAGAGGTTAGTACTTTGGTGAGTGCTTACTGACGTTGTTATAATAGTAACATCAGTGTCACCATACGATACCGTACATAGCCACTACTCAAGCAGTGCTCATTCAAGCAAAATATCAGCACTGCATTGCCATCCAGGATCGTATGCAGCGCACTGTTAGGCAACTGATCTTGTCAGTGGTATATTACAGGTGGTAAGTATGTGACCGGGAGATGATTTGTACCCGAGGCTTCAGATTTCAAACCCCGCTATCTGTCGTTTAGAAACAGTAGAAGTCATCATAACAAACCTTGATAACCCCGTATAGTAGTCCGACTAGTTAGGAGTTGTACTAATAGTAAGTATGTACATAGGACTTCTCGGACGACGTCGACGTCTACTCGCCAAATTATTGCTTTGACCGTTCTTACCATCGTCACTCCTTACCTTCGCTTCTTGTACATGTCGCAATGGCTGTAAACGGCCATCGTCCTTCGACCTCGGTCTCTCAAACCCAGAACTACAAAGCCCAGCTCGCCAATGCCTATAACGAACTCGGAAAGGAGCTTTCGTCTCAGAAGATACGGGTCGTCGGGAACTACACTCTAGGGAAGGTCATCGGCGAAGGTGCGTAGTCCGCGTGTCGCTCGTATGAAACCTGTGCCCACGCGAGTCGTAGGGACGTACGGTAAGGTGCGCCTCGGAGTGCACCGCTTGACCGGAATCCGTGTCGCCATCAAGCAGATCCCGAAAGCAATGTCCGCCTCTTTGACCAGGGAAATACACCACCATCGCCAGCTTCACCACCCCCATATCACACAATTGTACGAAGTCATTGCGACCGAGTCCAACATCTGGCTCGTCACCGAGCTCTGTTCCGGCGGCGAGCTATTCGATTACCTCGCAGAGAAGGGGAGACTCAACGAGGAGGAGACACGCGTTATATTCGGGCAGCTATGTCTCGCGGTGGCCTACGTGCACTCGAAGGGCATCATACATCGCGATCTCAAGCTGGAGAATGTCCTACTTGACGAGCGCTGCCGTGTGAAGCTCGGGGACTTTGGCTTTACGCGCGAGTTCGAGCGCGGTGTACTGCTCGAGACGTTCTGCGGAACAACGGGCTATGCATCGCCGGAGATGCTCATGGCGAAGAAGTACCTCGGACCGGAGGTCGACGTCTGGTCTCTAGGTGTGATACTGTACACCCTCCTGACCGGCACATTACCCTTCGATGACGATAGCGAGGACATCATGAAAGAGAAGGTTATTCGAGGGGAGTTTGAGGACCCGGAATGGCTTTCCGAAGGTGCGTGTGCGCTCCCTGGACGTTCCGCAGTACATAGTGCTCACCCTGCACAGAATCCCGCGACTTGCTCCAGTCGATCCTACAGACCGATCCCGACAAGCGCCCGACGATCGCCCAGATACTCGCCCATTCCTGGTTCACGCAGGTCGCTGTCGATCCAGCGGCCTCGCAGGTCAGCCTCGCCATCCCGTCGCGGCCAGCATCTGCTCCCCTCGTCCGACCACCCTCTCAGCTGAACACAACTGTTTCCGGGTCCACCTATCACTCTGCCTCTTCGGAATTCCCTACGACGACCCCAAATGACTCGGCGACTGACCTGTTCTCCCAGGATGCCGAGACCCCTCGGAAGAGCGCTGACGTCCGAGATGTCGACCAATCCCTCGACGACAGCATGGAGCAGACGCCGTCCCGCCCTGATATGCGGAGACATGGATCCAGCGTCATGTCGAGGTCCTCCAAGACACCGCCAGTCCTTCCTACTCGCACTCCGGCGCGCACGAAACGACGTTCGGTGTCATCAACGCTGTCCGACCCAACCACGCCGACGTTTGACAGATCGTCCGCGCCTGTCCTCCCACAGGATTTCTCCTCTGTGCTTAACACGCCCGCTCCTATCATCTTCTCGACGCCCCTGGAGCGCGACCTGCTCAACTCGATGAGTGTCCTCGGACTTGACACCGGCCAGATCGTGCACTCAGTCTTGAGTGACGCGTGCGATGCTACGGGTGCGCTTTGGTGGATGCTGAAGCGTAAGACGGAAAGGCGTGTTCTCGAGGAGGGAACGAAACCGGAGCTTGTTGAGTCACCAGACGAGGTAAAGCACAAAGACGACACACAGCTTGGACTGCAGGAGGAACGACGGAAACAGGACCGGTCGAAAGACAAGGACAGTATCGAGCGCCGCTCGCACGAAACACCGACGAGGGGCACCATTCCAGCTGCACTCACCCAGGCAATGTCCGCTCCCGAACTGCAGCTCATACCTCCGACACCTATTGCCGCTACGGCAGTTCGTCCGAAGACGCCCCCTCGAGCGAAGTCGCCTACCAACGCCCTCCTGTCGCCATCACCGTCTATGGCAGATATCTCCATCCGTTCCGGCCCATCTACTCCTGGAAGTAGCATGAAGGACAAGGACAAGGATCAGGGGTCGAAGGGCAGAAAGACGCGCTCGGGCAGTGTGAGCATCATGCAACGCGCGACGACCGCGCTCGAGGCAGCTGGGCTCGTGCGGAAAAAGTCCTCAGAGGCTGTGCGAGATAGTGGGGACAAGCGACCGGGCATTGGGGAGGAGCCCAGGGCTTCGCACGCCAGCACATCGAGCAGGCTGCTGAAGAGCCCGCCTCTGAAGCCCAAGGACGCTGGGGTGCCGACTACGCCTCCGCCGTCTATGAGTAGCGTGAATGTGCAGGCGGAAACCGGCTCTCCGTGGGTCATGGCTGGCGTCAGATCCTCCCCACCTCCTAATGGCACGGATTCACCGAGAGACACGCTCTCTGCGTTGCCAAACATTACGGGGAACAAGGGCGTCGGCGCCCACCGAAATCGTGCAAGCTTGCTATCGGCGTTCCGTATGTGGTTCAAGGAAGACCCGAAAGGCAAGCGCAAGGAGCAGGCGGGGCTTGCCTCCCCAAGCGTATCGTACAATCGTCAGCTCAATAGTCCCGGATCTTCCACTCCGGTAACTGGCCGTGGGCGTGGTACCGTCAAGCGGCGAGCCAGTGGGAACCGAGGCAAGTTCTCTGCTGGGAGGAGTGCGAACAATCGCGCGAAACGAATATCAGCGTCCTCGCGGCGGTCGAGCAGCGCCAACTCGAAGCGCTCCTCTGTTCAGTCTGCACAGTTCCCGTCATTTGACTCGCCCGGGTACACCAATGTCTCCAGGCGGAGAAGTGACGCAAGTCGACGTTCGTTCGGTAGCCATACGCCGAACTCGGAGCGGGAGGACTACGTCTCGCGGCCGTCGTCTGTGCAGAGCTTTATGGGTCACCGGCATCGGAAGTCACCGTCCGCGAGCTCAGCAGGTTCGATGTATCCCGGACGTACAGCTTCACCATTGCCGAAGTATCATCGGAGAGGAGGCTCAGGCTCATCGACCCGTGTCGTCAGACAGGTACACGCGCCCCCACACATAGGGCACCTCCGTTCGAACTCCGCGTCCTCAGCGCACTCGCTGACATCCTCTCGGCCGGGCTCGATCTACGAGTTCAGTGAGAACGAGAGCCGGCGGAACAGCTCGCCGCACCGCCCGCTCGGCCGGCGCTCGCTTGAGGAGAATCAGACCCCGCGTCGGTCGCATGCGCAAACCGCGTTCGTCGCGCGCAAGCGTGAGACACCCTTTGGGCACCCGAACGGCAGCAGTGGCAGCGGCGGTGGGTACCTCTCCTCGCTCGGCCGCTCAAGCTGGAAGAAGAGCTGGGGGCACGAGCCGCCGGGCTGGCAGACCCGCGCGTCCTACTCCGCGATCGAGGTGCTGGCGATCTCGCCGCCTGTCGAGGTCGCACAAGGCATCCGGGACGTGTTCTCCGGGCGCGCGTCGCTGACCCTCGGCGACGAGAGCGACTGGGTCGATGAGGACGAGGACGGGCTAGGCTTCGCGGGCGGGCTGGGGCAGATGCCCATCCCCACGAACGTGGGCACGAGCGCGAGTGCGCAGACTGCGTATGCGCCGCCGTTCGCACCCCGTGCACCTGAGGTGCCGATGCTGTCTCCAGCGCCGAGGGGCCATGCGGGGCGCGCGAGCGGGAAGCGCGGGGGTGTAGCGATTGCAATACCGAGTACGAGCGCGCGGACGCGGAGCAAGGCGGGGAGGTCGCCGATGGGGCGCACGTCACCCGTGCCCGACTCATCGTTTGAGCAGGCGGAGCAGCAGCGCAGCGGTCGGAGACAGTTGCCTGCAAGCCGCTCGGGTCCCGCGACGATTCAAGAGGATGACGAGGGCGAAGAGGAGTAAGGACGCTGGCCTCCGGCTTCCGGTCGTCGGTCGATCGAGGACTCTATTGTTATGGATGTTATGCTCAGTAAGTTATGGGTCGGATTCTCATCCTAGCCGCGGTCGACGGACAGCTGCTTCTGTCTCACTGCGGTCTGCATTGCAGCTACTTCCACATCTCACAATCAATACTGTACGGTACCCTTTCGTTCGCTTCTATACCCCTCTTGTTGTCGAGTATTACCCCGAATGCATGCCTGCGCCTAGACTACCACTAGTGGGCTGGGACTTTCTTTTTGGCAGTTTATCGACTGCTGCATAGGCTCTCGTATCATGTTTGCTATGGTCATCAATGCATGCGCTTGTGCGCTCTCCGCACTACATACATAACATGGCGTCTGGGCGGATCTCGGCCGACATAGGTTTGTTGACTCTGCGGATGCAACGTCACCGCCCTCTCGCTGGTGTTCCATGCCGGTGTAGCCGGCCATCTCATGACGCTTGAAGTGTATCGGCACTCGGATAACGAGAAGGAGAAAAGTAGTCCGCATCAGCCGTACCCAGAAGAAACAGGATTACAGTAGTACGTGCATAGATAAGTACCATGTATACAACAAGACAGACGGAGCATCGAGTCGGGAGGTGACAGAACGGTGTCCAGGAGGGCAAGATACGAGAAGGGCCGGCGCTCAGTGTTTCGTCGCTTTCACGACGGAGACGACGATGATAATGATGATGATGGCAATGGCGACGCCGATGATGATGCGCATCTTCATGTCCTTCCACCACATATTCTGAGGATCAAAGTAGGTGAACGTGGCGTTCAGTGTAAGATCACACGGACACGGACCTTGCGAACACGGTTGGCCCCCCTGCGGAAGCCTTGTGCGGACACGGCGAGGTTGTCTGTGATGGTGCACGGGTCAGCACAGCCCGCATCCGCAGCGCGCGGGTCCGACTACCCGACGCACGGCGGCCACGACGACGACAAGTACGCACCTGTTTTGTCCTGTAGCTGGTCCAACCGCTCGCCCCGCTCCGCTACCTTGGTAATGTTATCGCGCATGATACCAACGGTGTCGTCAATCTGCTGCTGGATAGCAGCCGTCTTGGCGTTGCCTGCGCCCGCGCCGGACGGGTTCGAAGAAGAGCCGCCACGGGGAAGGTAGGGGTCATATGGTTCAGACCTGTATGCGCATCGCGTCGAAGACACGGTGAGTGAGCGAGGAGGCGCGGTTAGAGGATGCGCGTGTCATGCTAGGTTGAGATACTGACATGGCTTTAAAGGGGGGATCTGTGATACCGGACATGTACAAATGAGCATCCAGTTCACCTTGACTCAAGAGGAGTGCTCACCGTATCAAACGATGTCAAGGGTGTTTAGAGCGTCGCACTGCGTCGTCGGTCGTTGGTGGTCGTCGCGAACGGCGAGGCGCGGCTGACGGCAAGCCGGGTCCTGCCACGGTGCCACCAGCCAAACACGACCAAACAACCCCGGACTGGCAGCACGGACCCGTTTGGTACCTGACCCGCGTACACAAGTCGACTCTAACCATGCTGAACCCTGGTCTGTTCCAACATATTTTGACAACGTCTGGCGAGACGAGTCATACAAACAGTTTCGCATAACCGGGAGCGACGTCGAGGTGGCGTCGGTTTCGACACGCTATTCGCTGCGGGAGTCTACCCGCGGTATACATCGGTGAAAACTGAGAATTCGGTGCGCACCGAACTGGGACCATATCATACCACGCCTTCAGCGCATACAGGGAGCATAGGCATGCATTTTGTCAATCGTGATATTCACGATGTATGTGCACCCGCGACGTCCTCGTGTAGGTAAGTCGCCCTTACCTCCGTATTGTGCATAATTGGGTTTGCATTGGAGGAGGACCCAGCTCATCGTGTTGTATGTCAGGCCAGTAGTTGGTCTTTCAACATTCGCATGCGTTGCCGTGAGCTTCGGAGTCTCGTACGCCTTGTTCGGTGAAGCCTCCTGCTGATCGCCCCGGCCTCTGGATCCATCCTGTCTACCATAGCGATATACTCATTGACGCGGCCTTGCCTTCTACGCCAACGTCGTGGTGTATTCAGGAGGATAACCCAAGCGTACACACAAAGTTCGGAACCGACTGTATTGCCTCGCAGTGCTCGTTGAGTGCTCGTATGGCAGCAATGCACCGCCTACCCACGGTGCCTTCCTCTCTACAACTCCCGCTGATACATCATATTCTAGTACACTTCGCCTTCTGAAGAAGACTGCTGTGTATGCTCACCAGATGCAAGTCTGCCAAGGTGAGTTCAAATCGCAATTCTGTGTTGGCTTCTACTAAGTGGCAGGCCGTAACGTGTGTCCGCTGATCTAGAGAACCGGCTGCGAGTCTACAGCCAGGTCGTATTAATATGCGTCCACTTCCCAGTCACCTGCTGACCATTTCTATGTGGATGACTACGAATGTGTTCCCATGCAAACCACATTATGTCAATTGAGCCGTGGAAGCGTGTACCGGGCTTGTTGTAGTACAGGCATAAGTTCACCTAACATGGGAGTGGGCCTGTGCCCATTCTTTGTTGGCTATGCACTCTGGTGTTCTCTTCGTGTGCGTGTGGTTCGGGTCATTCCAAGTTCTACTGCTCGAAGCATAGGGGCGCCTATGCCCGAAGGCGTCCATTGATAGGCACGAGTTCTCTCAGCCTTGTCCTCCAGCTCGTACGTCTCGACCCTAGCCAGATGACGACGCGATATTAGGTGAGTCATATTTATACGTGTCGGTTTTCCGACTCTAATGCTCATCCAGGGTATGACAGTTCCGTCACAGCTATGGTGAGAGCGTCTCGTTGCATCGATCAAGCGATGGCGAAGGCCACACCATGGTATCACGAACTCCCGGCGCTATCTCCATCTGGCCGTGTTCATTGACATGATGTCGTGAAAATATGACCTGTTTCCTGCTCTACTTCTCCTTATAGGCCGCTTCCCATTACCACTCATCACGATTGAACCTTGCGCTTTCCGATGACCATCTGCTTCCTGCTTCATAGTCGGTTACCATTCGTCAGGCATTGCGTGCAGAAGCCGGAGCTATCCTTGCGGCCTCCTGCCCCCCTATATAGACGGCTTCGCCCTGTCATGTCGTGCACAATCTTCGAACACGGTGTCGCTCTTGCTCCATGGATTCGCCGCCATTCGAAAGCTTCAGCCGCGTGCTAAGCGAGACCATAGGTCCGCTGTTTGTGAGTGAGTGTCCACGGTTACGCTTGGTGGACCGGATGTTTATGTCCTGACTTCTCTCAAGGTGCGATCATTGGCGGAGCGTGAGTGAATGAGACTCGACTGCCCGTCGACTGCTCCTTTCCCCGCTGCTGATCAATTGTAGGCTGCAAGGGGTCACCGGCGGCCAGGCTATCTACTATTTCAAGCACAACAAGGCGGATCCTCTGGTGATGAAGTGTCTGGTACGCCACCAGCTTTACGGAGAGCAATAAAGTGCAACGACTAACACAAGCATGGCAGGTGTTATTCGTCTGGTACTGGTTTCCATACTGCGGGCCTTCAGTCCGTTAATGCGCGTTTAGGCTCCTGAACATACTGCATTATTTCTTGGTTGTCGACGCGATATTCATATACACGGTCAACGGCCACGGCGACCCCTCTTCAGTTTCGAAATTGGCCTGGTAAGTCTCACTTCGGGCAAGCAAAAGGTGATCTAACGGCGTCCGTCATATCTAGGAGTGACATCGTAAGGAGTACATCGTCTTTTCCGCAACAATGGGCTGACATTTCACAGGCTATCGTTCTTGTGAGCGTGCGTGGCGTTCCTCTTTCAGGTCATACACGACGCTCAAATGCTATTCGTAGGATATCGGTGACCTTGCAGTCAAAAGGTGTGTAACGGTCGCGCTGCCTCGTACTGTCCGCTTAATCGTATCCTCGCATCGCTACAGCATATTTTCGTATCGTGTGTGGAGACGTCAGTATTTTCGTTTCACATAGCCATCCCCTGTTCAAGCTCTGACTTGCGCCAGTGAGCCGCCAGTGGTATCTGAGTGTCGCCATCGTGAGTGCTCTCTGCGTAGGCATTGCCCTGAATGCTAACGAATGTCAAAGATGACCGGCGCTCTCGTCACGTTCTGTACAGTCAGCCCGCTGAACTCTTAAAACATCGCTGATACTCTCTCTTCACCAGCATTCAGTCTCTGTAAGTCCCATGTTCACTGTCAAGACGGCCGTGACGAGCTTACGAACATCCGAATGCTGACTCCAGTTCTGACGATCACAATGTACGTTACATCGCTTCGTGTCGAAGTACGGCGACCACACTGACCCTGGTGCAGGATCCTGTCACCCAGTGTAATGCCCAATGCCGTGGGTGCATGTCTCTTCCACAGATGGCTGACCCGCTTACTGTCTAGCAGGTCGGTACGTTTGGTGCGCTCATCACGCTCGCGATTTCCGACATCATCATGTCGGTCATCCTGGCGATGGTGTTCTGGAAGCGTCGTTCTGTATTCCCGACGTGCGTTTGGCCTGCGTTAGGATCTGAGTGTAATGTCACTGAACGACATCGACAGTGTCAACCGCGTCCTGCGGATGGTGATTCTATACAGCCTGGAAACGTCACTAGTAACCAGGTAACGATTGTTTCCCATGCGTACGTACTTTGTGCACGCGATTGCTCACGTTTCACCAGTTTGGGAGCTACAGCGGGCGTTGTGACAGTAAGCAGTTCATATCAACACGCACTCTTGTACGACAGATAACATTGGCGTCGGAACAGTTCGCAGTGCTGCCCAACACGCAGGTCTTCATGGCGATACTCTGGATTCTTCCCAAGCGTGAGTACATGTCCCCGTGTGCAAGCTACTCAATGGGGCTCATTTTACTGCGCCGTAGTCATCTTGAGCTCGTTGCTCGTTGCTCTGAATGCGAGACACACGCTCAGATAAAGGAACACCTTCATGTTGTCTCCGCTTCAACGAACGAGATGTCAAGGCTCCGATTCTGCACAAACACAGGAGTCAAGCTCATGAGCCGGTATGACCTCAATTCTCAATCATATTGTCCCGTATGTCCGTGTCGCAGGGTGTTGTATCACTACTTGGCCCGTCTCTTTCCCGTCCCCTTTGTGTAGAATCTAGAAACCGACAATCCATCCAATCAGAAGATGATGAACTGCGCATGCACTGGATGGCTGCTAGGGTGTCGCTGGCATGTAGTTTGGGAGGTCGATATTGTCTTCCCCAGTGGTGTTTCCATCTATGGATGGAGTATGCCCCGTCAGGGAGCAATACGCTCACATCGGCATGTCTACAGCGCACTTCAGCAAGCTGTGCTTGATATCGCCAGCTAATCATTGGTTTGAGGAACTAGCCAAGATTCAAGCGTAGCGGCATGCTGTACCAATGGAATAGTTTCGCTAGAGATTGAAGCTGATACGACTGTCAGACTGCAGGTATGTCAGTGTTAACGCCGTCTGCTGTAGTCGAAAATTTGACGTCTCCCCAGTTACCGGGATGTACGCATTCAAATACGACGTCCCTCCTTGCGTATGGAGAGCGGTGTACAGGTTGCCCAATCGATTCCTCTTTCGACTTCCTAGACTTGTTTTTGGCTAAGTATGAGGCGTTGCTGTTGCCTACCACCTATTAGTTTCCTGATGCATGGGGCACCACATGTACCGGCCTGTAGCCCTTTGCGCGATCAACACGGGTTGTAGTGCGCTGCACAACAGATCGTGAGTAAATATCGCCCTTCGATCCACGCCTATGATTGATACGTCCGTGCATCCCCTTCAGTCGATCCTGCGACTGTTATGGAAAGTGTCGACTAATGCTGCCTCAAGACATGCGTACAGATCGCATCGTAAGCAGTCCAGATCATACCAACGCGACTGCGACGCACATGCGTCTAGGTTCAAAGATAGCCACAAGGTGTCATACAAGTACTCGTCCTCCCTATGCTAAGTATGCTTGGAGCTTCATTGGTTTATACGGGCCATCCGAAACACGACACTGTCCATCAATATGTGTCTACCTCCGGTCGCATCAAGAATCTGTGCGCATTAAAGCCGGCAGCAGCGCCACCAACGATTTGGCATATATTCAGTGGTGTACTTCAGCCTGTCGCGGCAGCACGTCCACCTCGATGATACCCGCCCCCAACAATGGTTACGCCGACGCTCAGTCTACCTAATCACGTACTGAATGAGACCATTGGAGCGTTGTTATTGAGTAAGCACGCACTTCCTCTATCGTAATTACAGCGAAGTCTCTGACATTAGATCCTCGAAGGTGCGATCGTCGGTGGCATGTAAGTCGCTCGATGTGTAAAGGCCTCTATCCCCTGAACACAATGATTATTCCAGTCTCCAGGGGGTCACCAGTTGCCAGACAATCGTCTACTATGTGAGAAGCCAGTCGGACCCAGTCATTGTGAAGTCACTCGTAAGCATTGCATTACGGATCCCTGATAGCATACTTGACTGTCTTCATTTTCAGGTTTTTCTCGTCTGGTGAGATATGCTCTTGAGCTTATGCGTTCATTGCTTATAATCCGCGTAATAGGCTATTGAACGCCCTCCACACCTTCCTGGTTACTGATACTGTGTACACATATACCGTGCGTGGCCGCAGTGACCCATTGGCATTGGACAAACTACCCTGGTGTGTGGCACAACGCGCCGCAAGGCTGAAGCTTGTAAGCTGACTACATCTTCAATCCATGCAGGATGGCATCGGTCGGTTATCGTGAAACTCGGAGAAGTGCTTGGCTGATCATGATATCCAGGTGATAATTCTAGGAAATGTGAGTACGCAATGCTTAGGCGACCAAAAAGCGGTCTCAAACACCACGACAGGTCATTGGCGATCTCGGAGTAAAAGGGTGAGTTGCAGTGTTGCCTTCGTAGGTGCCAGTAGAAATCCAATCTCATTCCGCATTGTGATAGCATATTTTCATACCGCGTATGGAAGTGTTAGTGCTCTCATCTCGATAACTGTCCACGCACTCATGCATCGCGCATGTAGTAAGTCGACAATGGTATCTGGGTGTCCTCATTGTGAGCATATATATCTTCGAGAACGCCATAAGCAAGGGGAAGCTCATTATGATTTTTCCTTTCCTTCGTGAAAGATGGCCGGCGCACTTGTGACATTCGGTATGAGCTCTTGTCTTTGAACTCGCCCCTTGGACGATGCTCACGCTCGCCTAACTCAGCGTTCGGGGTTTGTAAGTCAAGCTCAGCGTTGACTGTATAACCTCTAACACTAATGGCCACTGCGTGTCAGTCACGATGATCAGGTTGTACGTACCGTCCGAACTCAAATGTCGTTCTAATTCATATCCTATATGTGTCAGGATCATTTCCCCCTATTCTCATCCAGACCCGGTACGTTCGATCATTTCCGCCGCGTGTAGTGGCTCTTACGCGTAGGACTATGCAGGTGTGCACGTACGGGACACTGGGCGCGCTGGCTGCCTCCGATATTTTCATGTCGGTCATCCTTGGAGTGGTGATCTGGAAGCATCGTTCAGTGTTCCCGAGGTACGTTCTCCTTGCATTTTGACAACGCCGAGTGGGATAAAATTGATGCTGTCGTGCAGCGTTAACCGGGTGTTGCGCAAGGTTGTCTTATACAGCGCGGAGACGTCTTTAGTGACTAGGTACGCATTCTCTATCCGTACGAAACACTTGCCCTCAGTGCACATGAATTAGCGTGGGATCTTTGATCGGATTGCTCCTCGTAAGCGTTGATCATTTCCACCAATTCCGTAGGCTGACAGTCTGATGTTCTGTGTCCGGTAGTACGCCACGCTCCCTAATGCGCTTGTGTACATGGCAGTGTTCTGGACACTCCCCTACCGTGAGTCGCATTTCACACCATATGTCATGAGCCCTCATGCCAATGCTGACTCGTATGTTTACTAGTCATTCTCGGCTCTGTGTTATTCGCGTTGAACGCTAGAGAGTCGTTGCGAGCGAAAAACACTGTTGTTGAGTCAGTTCGGTCAGACGACGGCGGAGCTACTACCTACCGGCTCTCCACCTTGACCACAGGGAACATATGAGGGTGCGGTTTCCCCGCGGTTGTGATCTCGAGTAGTAAGTTATTGATGTAACCGGCGAGAAGGTATTGGGCATGTCATGGCCATGGACTACATCACCCGCAACTGGTTGTATTAAGGATTGAAATAGGGCGGTAGGTTCACACATCTGGACCACTGACCGGTACTGACCACTGACCAAGTGAGGTGATGAACCGTCAGCGAGCACACGAACTTAGGCATGCGATGAAGCCTTGTGTTTAATGGCACTGCTAAAATGCTCCGCGTCAAGTCGAATCAGTCGCAGCTCTGCAGGGTTAACTGTACGCTGGCGGCTGGCCTCCACTGTTCTCCGACTCGGACGAATCGGCCTGTGTCTACAGATTCGATTATTATACCCATGGCCAGAGGGCAAGTTTAGACGGGCGATAGATCACGCAAGCCTTGGCGAATACAGTAGGTCAGACAATTGTGTTGTGTACTCGACTCACTGGTCTCCGAGATAGACAATCTTCCAAGTCAACAGATTCCGTTGGCCGAGACCATGGCCGGAGCTTCTTCACCCACACTTGGCCAGTGTGGGTTGCTCTCGCCTGACACTAAGTGGTAGCTCCCATACATTCGCCCGTCTTCCCATGCTACGTGCCCCTCTGTTCCCGGGCGGGGGGCCAATCAGCTATGCAAGCTTATTTACCTGCCCAATGAGTTACTACATCTGAGCTTCCATTCAGCGGCACAGCACGACGAACGCCCTCTGTAAGGTTGCTGGAGGTGGTGGTGAGTCGTCGGTCGTCACAAGTGCGTTAGATCCCGTTCCATAGCGGTAAACGACGCAGCGTAGTGACGGTACAAGAAAAACGACTAGTCTTATGTAAGCTACGAAGTCCGAGCTATCTGCCTTGGGAACCCTAACCCTCGACATCCTTACACCCTCCCAGTGTTACTATCACTGTACTATCAGTGGCCCTGCAATGCAATCGCGACAGTAATGCAATTACTCAACTCCCATTTCATCCGTCCCGTTAAATATTCTGGGATTTTTGTACAATGTTCTTTACTTCGTACTCAATGTTTATGTGCACTTTGATGAATTGAATGTGTAGCGCATTTGAGGAGAAGAAATCGATGAATGCCTTCCGCGCCTCAATAATCGCACTGGTACAGTCTCGGCTGACCGCATCCCTTGGGCGCTTCGTCTGTGGGTCTCAAAAGTGCATTGAACTACCATATAATATGTTCCTCATATTTTTCCGAAGCCTTTCGTCTCTTGTTGCGACTTCTGAGCAGGAAAGACGTCTGAGCGGTGGTCAGAGCGTGACGGAAAGCCACCCAAGATCAGCAATCTCAACTCCGCTCCTTATCAGTTACCATATGCGGTTACGATCGCAGCAGTTGCACTACTGTTGCTCGCCCGCTGGACAAGGCATTGCACGCATTACTGGCCATGCCACCCTCCATTTGACACGCGGGGGAGCTACTAACTACTGGAGAAAGATAGAACTCGTGAAATGAGGGAGGACCGGTGTATAGTATCTCCTGAGTCGAAGTAGTCGACTCGTTATGGCTTTCAACATTATGACTTACTATACTGTAAGGGACTCGTGCCGGTCCTCTGAGTATCATTACAATAATATAGATACATCCACAGCCTCTCCAGCAACTGAAAAAGGTGTTTGGGATAGCACAAGGTGGCATGAACATGTTGGTTGCATTGCTGTATCGCCGTGCAGCCACAATAGCCACAGTCGGCAACACTCGGCAACACTCGGCAGTGTGACAGGAACTGTGACGAGCCTCGGAGAAGAGTTGCATTACTGTTCCAATCCTTGCTCCCTCTCGGCATCCCTCTCATACTCCCTGGACAAGGCCTGTAAAATCATACACCATATATTCAGACCTCAGGAATCCGTCAGTGCAAACTCCGAGAGCTTCCGGTGAGCGGTTCGTCCTGCAGAGAGGAAAAAGCGCGAAAATTGCACTTCTGGTACTATCACTGTACCAGAAGTGCAATTTTCGCGCTTTTTCCTCTCTGCAGGACGAACCGCTCACCGGAAGCTCTCGGAGTTTGCACTGACGGATTCCTGAGGTCTGAATATATGGTGTATGATTTTACAGGCCTTGTCCAGGGAGTATGAGAGGGATGCCGAGAGGGAGCAAGGATTGGAACAGTAATGCAACTCTTCTCCGAGGCTCGTCACAGTTCCTGTCACACTGCCGAGTGTTGCCGAGTGTTGCCGACTGTGGCTATTGTGGCTGCACGGCGATACAGCAATGCAACCAACATGTTCATGCCACCTTGTGCTATCCCAAACACCTTTTTCAGTTGCTGGAGAGGCTGTGGATGTATCTATATTATTGTAATGATACTCAGAGGACCGGCACGAGTCCCTTACAGTATAGTAAGTCATAATGTTGAAAGCCATAACGAGTCGACTACTTCGACTCAGGAGATACTATACACCGGTCCTCCCTCATTTCACGAGTTCTATCTTTCTCCAGTAGTTAGTAGCTCCCCCGCGTGTCAAATGGAGGGTGGCATGGCCAGTAATGCGTGCAATGCCTTGTCCAGCGGGCGAGCAACAGTAGTGCAACTGCTGCGATCGTAACCGCATATGGTAACTGATAAGGAGCGGAGTTGAGATTGCTGATCTTGGGTGGCTTTCCGTCACGCTCTGACCACCGCTCAGACGTCTTTCCTGCTCAGAAGTCGCAACAAGAGACGAAAGGCTTCGGAAAAATATGAGGAACATATTATATGGTAGTTCAATGCACTTTTGAGACCCACAGACGAAGCGCCCAAGGGATGCGGTCAGCCGAGACTGTACCAGTGCGATTATTGAGGCGCGGAAGGCATTCATCGATTTCTTCTCCTCAAATGCGCTACACATTCAATTCATCAAAGTGCACATAAACATTGAGTACGAAGTAAAGAACATTGTACAAAAATCCCAGAATATTTAACGGGACGGATGAAATGGGAGTTGAGTAATTGCATTACTGTCGCGATTGCATTGCAGGGCCACTGATAGTACTAGCAGCGGAAGAGCCGACGAGAACGTCGGAGCTTATATGGAGTGAGAAGGACCGACTGTCGGCGAGAAGATGTTACGCAGGGCCGGGTTCGCCGTCGACTCGGAGGCCGATGCCCTTTTGTCACTGGCAGGCCTGAGTTGAGATGCACAATTGATACACAATGCCATATCGAGCTGCATCACTGCTGCTGCTTGCGTTCTCGTATCTATACGCAGCCCTGCGAGCGTGCAACATACACGCAGAGCTTCTGATACGAGGACCACATAGGGCCCTGTCCCCTGCCAACTGCAGGCTGCGACCGAGACCTAGATCGTGTTCAAAGGTAAGCTCGCGAACAGAATTGCAGTGCGATAACTCACTGATATATTGAATGCGAACACGGCGATCTATACTCAACACTCTGCGATCCAAAGTGGCACTGCAAGTCTCGAGACGGATCCTTACAACACTCATGTGTGTACTGACTCGGACCTGCAGCGGGTGCGAATCTCTGTGGATGCTGACCACACAAGGGTACCGTACTTGTGGTATCTCCTCAGATGTGATCGACTGCTTCGTAGTCGACCGCTCACAACCAGCGACCTTACTGTGGGCCAAGTGGGGTTAACTCAGGGACGCTCGAGCGAGGTGCAGCGTCGAAGGCCAGCGTACATTGACCTATTGCCGCGGAACATATGCACGTCGCGCCAAGCGTCGGAACTGGGACAGTTCCGCCGGTCTGTAGCACATTCCTATTTCTTTATGCATGGCTTGACAAGTTCTGAATTGGTGTCTATGTTGAATGCAATACGGAGCAGGGCAGGTCAGGCCAGACCGCGGCTCCAGTGGTAGGAATAGGGTCCAGCTGCAACGTACAGCATAGTACGTCGACTCGATAGAGCACTTCATAGACCGTGGTCTTCCGGATCTGTGATCATCGGTGATAATGGTCTTCCGAACATCAAGACGGACACAGGGAAGCTGCTCGCTGGTACATACATGCTATTAGGGTGCTATCATCGCGCCCCGTAGTGCCCGAAGATAATCTGAGCATCGCTATGGGTTCAAGGGCATATGCTACGGACCAGCCATGGACAGGTACTACCTTCCCATCTCCCGGGCCAGCATACTGGTCGCTCATACCAGCGACCAGTGCGGTAACGTAATTGAGCCAGCGCCACCATTAGTGTGCGTGCGGGAGCACGGCGCAACCCGTCGCGGTTCCGAGCATCGATCATTGGTTCTGGCAAGGTACTCGTCGAGTGCCCGATAGGCGGATGCCTCCTCTGATCCGCGTGTCCTGCCAGCGATCGCGCGAGGAGCGGAATGGCATCCATGGAAGCCACATACGATGCCGTTATACGCTGCCCGCCATTCGCGCTATTGGATGAAAGACTCAACGAGACTCACCGACGTCGTGGGCACCTTCGCAACTAGGGTACGTAGAGTGCCTTCTTTGTGTTGTGTCCTTCGAGTCGATTGTCGAAGCGGACGGCGACGGCCAGAGATACTGTCGTATGGGACACATCACTATGTCAAAGACCATGCAATATGAGGTGTCGAGTGCAGGTCGAGTGCGTCAGACGTCATCCACCCGCGCAAGATGGACGATAATCATTCAACGGCCTCCAATTGTCGGTCCAGCCTGTTGAGACGGCACAATAAACCTGCAGTCATACACGTGTACCTTATCAGTGGGCTTTTGCGTCGCCTGCCCTCGTTTCTCCTCAAGGCGTAGGCTGAGACTTACAGCAGATTATCCACGCAGGCAGGTACAGCGACGTCGAGACCTCGGCCACATATCGATGTTCCTGTGTATCGGTGTCAATGCACGTATGTCTCGGGAAATACAGAGCCATGAGGCAGGGGCAGAGGGGAGTGGGATAAGAGAAGGAACGAAGTGGGTGAGTGGAAGGCGGAGAGCAGAGGTCGCGCGAGCCGCCTGGCTGCAACGCGTCGCGTCACCATCCGTCACAGTCACGGCCGCGCCTTCACCAGGCCGACGCGTCGCGACACGCCCGAGGCACGCGCGTTTGCTACAATTGTTTGCTTGCGGTCTACGTCCGTGTTTGCACGGTAGCCTTCTCTAGTCCATACTTTGCAGATTCATCACACACGCTATTGAATAGCACCTGAGATCCGTTGAATGGACGCGGTCACGAGCCTTCTGAGGTCAGTGGCACCGAGGGCCGTCTACGCCCAGTGTACACCCAACGTCAGAATGATCCATGTCCTCGGACCATGGACACCATAGGACACCACCACGTTTGCTGGGACCATCCTACCGCGAATATGTGGGATGAGAATCCGGGAAGGGAGTCTACAACAGCCGTGTACGCGCGCTCCAGAGCATTGGTCGGCTTCATGTCACCAACTCGGGCGCGGGACGATCACGGGTGGTCAAGGCGTCCAGTCTTCGTTCCCCGATGAGCTGAGCTGAAGTTGGCGCGAACGTGCCTACGGCGGCCCAGGGTGCACAAGGAAAGACGTTCGAACGTTCTTCGGGGTAACGTACACAGGTGCGTCATGGCGAGCCAAAGCAGGAACAGAGGGCAGGGGATGAGACCCGATAGCAGGATTAGGTGCTGCGGGCCCAGCTCCGACCCGGTGAGACGACGGTGTGAAGGGTACGGCGCGCATAGCAGGGTCTTGTGAGTTACGAGAGCTGGAAGTCGCTAAGGTGAAGTTAGTGGACAAGGCTATCGGAAGCTTCATCATCGGAGTCGTGCGTGTCATATCTAGGATCGAGCAGAGTCATACAAGGCTCACCCGGTCTGCGGCGCATTGTGCAGTGAACATCAACCGGATATCCCGACGCCACCTTGTCGAAATAAGTCATCCTAGACCAAGAGAGTACATCGACTATCGTTGGGCATTGCGCTGTCCAAGCCTGCAGGTCCCACCAGTCAGCGAGTCATGGATGAAGCCAATTTGGGACAATCACTTACTGCGAAACGACGGCCGTTGGTGCTGAGGGCCATGGTTGAAACGTTGAATCTTCGAAACCTCGCACACGTAGCCCTCCGAGCCTTGACGCAAGTTCAAGTCAGAATCTGAGCGTTGTCCACCGGGAGACGTGTCCTGCGTGCATCAGAGGGAGTGAGTTGGAGCATGGAATCACACCTAGACAGCTAACGTCAGGCGATAGAGATACAACAACCAAGCTACTCTGCTCACCGTTATGCAAATCGCCGCTAGGACACTGTTGTCACTTCCCCAGGGAACTCGCACGAGTGGAGAGCGTACCGACAGACGCACACCAAGGTAAATGTGCCAAAGACACCTGTATATATCGTCGTAACAAAGTCCTAATGGTTCGTGAGGTATCGTACTGGTATCGTAACGTTCTATAGATCCGTGAGAGTCATAACCGAGAGCACGCGCACGAGCGCGAGACAGGAGCGGGAAGAGAGAAGAGGAGAGAGCAATTTGCTACAGGGTAGGTAGTTCAGCGAGGAACAATTCCTGAGGACAAAAGAAAATGAGACGAGAGACGAGAGGAGAGACGAGGGAAGACTATCGAGTACGAGAGACGAGACGGAGAGATTAGGGGACTAGGAGAGGGTAGAGATGAGAGGATGGGAGCTCCACATAGATAGCGCAAACGTAGGTAATAACGAATGGGATATACGCGGCCGCACGCACGCGAGCGAGCTGCAGGTAGAAGCTGAAGGGAATAAGCAACCGGACCCAACATGAACACCGAATAAAGTGCGCGTAAGTATGCACCTTCGAAAGACGAGCAGAAACGTGGAGCCCCATCCGCGCGCGACGAATTCAATCCGAAGGCGGCAGGAGACGCGCGAGACGAGAGGACGGTCGAGAGCGCGAGAGAAGAGACGAGGCAGGAGGGCGGAGAGACTAGCGGTTTAGTATGATAGGGTGATTCCGGCCGATGCGAGTCGAGACGAGACGAGGGGAAAGAAGAATAAGTGATCCAAATCGATAATATACCGGGGCGCCGCATCTAGGACGAGTGCACCGAGAACGGGGTCTTGTACCGGGGCGGGGGCACGAGCGAAGCATGCGGCGCATGGCCCTGGGTCGCCGGGAAGTGCGGCCACTTGGTGGGCGGGCCCGTCGGTGGGCTCGTTGATGCGGCGTCCATGGACGGGATCCAGCGCTCCATGAGCTGCACGCGCTGGGCGTGGCGCTGCTTCTCTTTTTCCTTCTCGTCCGAGCTAGAGCTCGTCGAGCGACTCATTTTGGGTGCGGGCGGCGGGCTCGAGAGCCGCAGCTTCGCGGAGGGGTGGGGTATCGGGTGTGCGGAGGGTATCGCAGAGGCGGGGCGCACGGCGGGGGTCATGGAACGGTGCATGGGGATCGCAGAGGCCGAACGCGTGTGCCCGTGCGTCGCCGCAGACGCAGAGCTGATGCGTGTGAGCGGCGAGGCAGTCGCAGGCGCGTACGCGGCGCGAGCTGGGGAGGGCGTGGGCGACGTCGGCGACGTAGCCCTGGATCGTGGAGTCGTGAAAGCGGTCGTCGAGTGCGGGCGCGGCGGTGAGGTGAGCCCACTCTGCGCGGATGCGAGCGACGCAGCAGGAGGCGTAGTCGGAACGCCGAGCGCCGGCGCTGCCATCTTGATTTTGTGGCGGCTCAGCTCCGCGCGGAGGGTTTGAATCTCAGCAGACTTGGCTGCGGCCTGTGTGCGCTGTAACAGAATCGGTAAGTAATCGTGGTTCATCCGAGGATGCGACGAGTGACAAACCATTCTAGACACATCGACGTCAGCGTGAGGATCGTCGATCACAGGAAACAAGTGACGCACCTGTGCAGCTCCTGCTCAAGCTCCTCTTTCTCCGCATGTACCTCTGCCAACTTGTCCCGGAGGTTGTTTTCGACTTGCTTCGCCATGTCGCCCGCGTGCCTGTGCGCTACGTGATTGACAAGGATCGCATGCAGCAACGCAGAGCTCAGTTCAAGAGCAGCCGTCTGCGTATGTCATCAATAACATGATGCAGGGATGGGAGCATCCCTCCCCCACTCCCGATCGTCCGTGGCAAGTGAGTGACATGGCGGTGAATCAAATGCACAAAGATGAGCATGCAGCGGACAGCATGAGCAATGGACGGAGTAAGAACTCAAGTCGGGCGGGACGAAGACCGAACACACATGTCGTCATGCTCAATCGAAGCGATCGTCGAAGTCGCACGCACATCATCATGGGCGTCACACACCCTCACTCACAATAGGCAAGAACGCCGGGTGCTTATATCGACGGGGAGTCGGGGAAGGACCTCGGACACGAGAAGGACACTTACCTGCTCATCACGCTTCCTATCCGTGGAGAGCCACTTCCGGAGCTCTTGGTGCAGGTGCTTGACCTCCTCCACGGAACACTTTTTGCCGGCGACACGCGCGACCCTTGACTCGAGCTGCACGCGGGTCTTGTCCCGGTCCTTGTCGCCTGTGAACAAGAGCACGTCGTCATCACCACCTAGGATGTGGTTGTCGGGCGTGTCGGTGGCCCGCGGTGTCGACCAGCCGCTCCCGTGGCCACCGAAGTCGACGCGGATCAAACGAATGGTGTCGCTAGTGAAGGGCACGCGACAGAAAGGACAGGAAGGAGTCTGTCGCGGCGATGTCTTTTCCAGTATGTTGTTGCAGCAGTTCAGACATAGTATGTGGCCTGTACGACGATGGCGACGGTGGTCAGGAAATTTTCGGCGGAGGAAGTTGAAAGGGAACTCACCACACGGAATAGAGTGAGGATAGTTGTGCGAGCCATACTCCTCTGCGCAAACATCACAGAGAGAGCCGGGATTAAGGGAAATCATGGCGGCGACCCTCTCTACAGCGACAAAACCTGGGCAGGGAAAGGGCAAACATTGAGATGAGCGGAATCAAAAAGGTGAGTCAGGACTATAAGTAGCCGCGAGAGCCTGGGCAGCCCAGATAGGCAAGACATCACGACGCCGCGTGCGGGTTCCTGGCGTGCCCTCTGCCCGGGCGAAAAACATGCGGCGTTCATTTCTCGCGCTCCCTGCTCCCCGGAGTCCCAGGCCCCGGTTGCACGGCGGAAAACTCACCTGGACTGTATTCTACGCCTCCACTCAGACGCAAATCCGCGCTCTCGCCGCCCCCGTCGCGCTGCGGTAACCCTCTCTTTTTGTGCTCGACACGCTCAGGTGCAGCTTGGCGCTAAACTGCATAAAATTTCCTGCGTGAAAATAATCAGCTCCGGATCCAGTGCAGCGCAGACAGTGCCTTCACAGCCACACGGATTACTCACCTGAACCGAGGATGAGAGAGCAAGAGGGTCCGAGCGTAACAGGGAGTGTGTGCGGTGGAATGTGAGATGAAGGAGGAAGGTGGCCGAGTCACAAATTTTCCAGCCCGGCAATCCGTAGCTGTACAGTTCTTGGTAATTTCGGTGATCGCTTAGCTTATCCGACAGAAATTGGTGATCCGAGATTTGTCAGGTAAGCTTTCTCTTCCGCTTTCGTTCCGTCGTCCGATCTCCGAGGTTGACCGATCAGGGCAGCGTCTGGCAGCGTGCGAAGGTGGCGGGAGACGAGTGTGGGTCGCTCTTCGTCTCCCCATCCTCTTATATAAAAGTTCAGCAAAAAAGAACTTCTGTTGGCAACAGCGCACGTACGTTTAATGGCAGCCTCCTGACCCGCTCAATTACCAGGTCGGTGGTGCCATCAGGATTCCATGAACGCGTTCCTTACATCTTCGGCAAGTTCTGACGTACAGTTCAAGATGGGATCCATATGCATCGCCCGATCCGCTTACCTTTGGCCGCCCCTCCTTCACCTCGCCGACATCGATCCTCTCATCTCACATCGACGTCTACAGCGCGGTGTCTTTCATAATCGATCGAGGTTCACTTGCGGGCGGCGGCAAATGAAAGCCTTTCTGACAGCGCTCGGCCGGTTGACCAACGGCCGATTCAACTCTCACTCACTTCTCTAATACGGCGCAATTCCCTCCTCCTGGCATCCGAGTGGCCTTCATGTGCTGTGAAACGTGCCGCAGCCCGGACAACGCAGCCTTGCCACGGATGACCCGGATTATCCTCGATAGGTGGCACCTTCTGGACATCTGACGTCTCGGTTCGAACATCGCCTCTGGCGAAGCAGGTGAGCTGCCGATGCATTGTTGACACCCCATCGTTCTTCTGTCTTCTCCCGGATGCTCCTAGTGTCCGGACAAGAGCCTATGTGTACGTCTCCCCTCGTTCACGCACCTTCACAATCGAACGAGACTTTAGCTCTCGCACACCCGTTCCTAATCCTGTTATCGCCTCGGATCCCCTACCCTCCCTGCCTTGCCATGACGCAGTTTCATACGTTGGCTTGAGGAACGTTCGGAGGCCAACGCCCAACCACGGATCTGGATCTGAAGGACGAAGCACGTTCGCGCCAACGACTCAGAAGCCTGGACAGACGCGGGTGAACATACATTGTGCACCGATGATCATCCCAAGTGGGCATGAAAGCCCCCGGCCAATCCTATTCAGCACGTCGGTAAGTATCTTCCATTGCGCGGACCCACTGTCCCGTGCCACAGTCCGAGTGCAGTAACTATGCTACGATCGGGTGGCACAATCCAAAGCCGATGCTCCGGAACAGACGTGGACACGATGCGACGCAATTGAATCACTCACCCTCGAACCCATCACTTCACAACCCCCCTCCCCCCACACCCCAGCTCAATACTACTGAACTCAGTCCATCCTCGTGACCGCCTCACCGGATCTCAGGCACCCCTCGATCGAGTGTCATCTCAGCTTGCGAGATGCGGAGTCGATAAGCTATGCGTCGAGCGCGAGCTTGTGCGGACCGGACGCGTGCACGAGCGGCGAGATGCGACGCGACGCGACGCAGCGGGTCGCGCGCGTCGGCGAAGTGCGCCGGTTGGCTCCCTCCGAGACGCAGTCCGAGACCCCGGGGGCACGAACCCAGTCGACCGTTCCCGTTCCGTCGACTGGAAACTGCACGTCCAATCCTACATAGCCAACTCTAGCCTGCAGCGACGCGATGTCGAGCCGAACGTCCCGGGCCTATTCGCCGACGTGAGGCGAGTATGGCGATGGCGATGGCGATAATCCGTCCCTAGCCCGGTCTGGATCCCGCACAGACTCGTCCGAGTGCAAGCTCTGCCGCAGCTTGCTTTGCAATGTCGAGCGTGACTGGCTGAGAGAGCACTGCGCGTCATGCGATGCATATGGTGTGAGGGTCTGTGATAAGGTACACGTGTAAGTCTGCAGGCGCATTATCTTTGGACTGCGTAGGCTGTGTAGATTCGTTGTTGAGTAAATGGCATTCTTCCTATGCAGGCGGCTGACGTCTGATCTCACCTTTCAGTAGGGCCCTCTGCCAGACAGCATGCTTCATTTACCATTATCAGCACTAGTGCATGGACTCCCCGTTTCTGTACGCCAGCAGCGAGAGGTGATGCATAAGTCGTGTGTGCCCTTACATTCTGCGAAGGTAGTGTCTTCCATGGGTCAGTCCTGGTCAATTCCTGTACGAGACGCATAACGACATCGCTTACGACTCCAGCCTCGCATGCTGATCCGCTGCTCTCGCGATCGACACGCGGATCACAGGAGGCGCATCAGTCTGTCAGACTGGCAGGCTGCCTCGATCGGGATCGGAACGCCCGTAGCCTAAGGTTGTGTCAGTCCACAGCCTGCCCCCGTGCCGCAGTGGTCCGGTAACTTACCTACGCGTGTTGCATCGTTGGAATGCTAGCCGACGCACATACCTCCTCCATGCGCTCGCCAAAGCCCCCCGAAGTACCGCTTACTGCAAATGCTTCGTTCAGCATTAGAGCCCGGTCTTTCGAACGTGAGCTCGAGGACGTCGCGTGGTACGACGACATCTCATTTGCATCTAGTAACGATCAAGTCCGCGAGCGTGCGATCAGAAATTGAACCTAGAGTATGCGACACGCACGATAGTGGCCTACAGGTAGACTCGCAAGCCAGTCGTTGAGGCGCTTCTCTCCTTTTGTACACTCCTCTGTTTGGTAACTTTTGAAGCCAGGAAAGGTAACCGGAGTGCGAAAAGAAGAGAAGCGCCTCTAACGACTGGGCGAATTGGCCCCCATTTACCTTGGTCGCCCCGTGGGAAACGAGACTTAGAGAAATCGCGTTGCGTCTCCTCAAGGGAAGATCGCGCGCGAGTGTCCCGGATGCCATTGCAATCCCACCGCAGTAATTCCACCAGTAGAAATACGATCGAGACATAGAATAGAGCCAGAACATACAATAATGAATGCATAAACACAACGGGATTGTCCTCATCCGCCCCGTCCTCGTCCTCGCCCTCGTCCTCGTCCCCGTCCAACACGCGTTGCGGCCTGTCCGCCTCTGGAAGAGCCCGACGTCGAGGCCATGAAATCATCCGCTGTCAATTGTGTGCGAAAGATGGGTTGCCGTGAGGGTGTAGCCACATGAGCCGGGCTGAACATGCCTGGCCCAGGTGCAGCTGTAGGTGGAGGAGGGGCCGGAGGCCAGGCAACAAACGGAGTGGCAATGGTTTGTGGGGACAGCGAATGGGTGTATGAGTGACCCGGATAGTGATAATATTGGATTGGTCCTGCGTGAAATGGCCGAGCAGCCGCTTGCCAATGAGTCGAGGTAGGTGGTGCAGGTGTCATGTCAAGGCGGTGCGGACCAGGATTCGGAACTTGAAGAGGGGTGTGGGAGGACGCAGAAGCGTGCATGTAAGGCGTCGCTAGCATGACCGGGCGTGTAGGAGTCACTGGGATATTCGCAACAGCTGGACTCGGCCCCGCTACCGCGGCGAGATCAGCATGAGACGCTGTCACTGTCGGTGGTCGAGCATCGCCGGCATACATGGCCGTTGCGGCGTCGTGACCCGTGCTGCTTTGAGGCTCACGTTCGGTTACAGGAATCTAAATGTGAATCACGGTCAGTGTGTTCACCAGTGATAGACTCGTGACGGCTTACATTGGCAACCGGACGCTGTCGCTTCAACGGTCTTGCGTCCGAATCTGCCTGCGGGGATTCACCCGTGACGACGGCAGTGTTCACTTCCGGAGCTGCCCGCTTTGTTGCTGGTTTCATAGTGGCTGATTTTTGTGTAGCCCGAGGTTTCTTGGGTGGTTTAGGCTTCGGGTAGAAGGGGATATTCAACGAACAGAGAAGATCAGAGAGCTCGCCTTCGTAGTCATCTCGCCAGAGCCACCCCTTGAGCATCTCTTTGGCTTGTGTGGGTGTTACTGGTCCCACTGAAGTCAGCTTTTCGATGATCGCATCGTCAAGCAGTGCGCTGGCCCCGAAGATGGCCTGTGGATAATCTCGTGCGAGTGTCGTACTGCGCCACTGCTCGAGTGCACTCTGCGCCTTTGGGTGAGATAAGCCGTATGTTTGTGACACGGCTTTGGCAGGTCGTGTGAGGCGTGGTGGTCGAGTACGAGCAAACAGCGTGGGGTCGCAGAGATCACAGCAGGGCACAGTACGTTGCGAGCCGGGCGTTGTCGAATCGCAAACGGGCACTGTATAAATGTATCGAGATTAGTAAACACCACCGAGCTACTACCAGCCATAAATCGGGTTTAAGTGAACATACCCTGAGGCGGGCACTCGTACATGTCCCTCCATACTCCTCGGCGGCATCGGGTGCTCTGTACAAATGCTAAGAGGCCCTCGTCTTCTCCCTCACGATCAAGATGCGGCTGATCGCGAGGATTCAGCGGTCCGTCGGCATTGCCGGTGCTATTCCCGCGATTCACTCCATGTAGCTCCGCGTACCCTTTGGCAGCCTTCTTGCTTGTCGACTTAACGTTCCGGCCTCGTGTCCCACGGCTTTTGGCGACACGGCTGACGGGCTTCTGCCGAGCCTGAGGCTCCTCCAGTGGGCTGTCAATTGAAGACTGTATATCAGTCGAATATGCAGAGCGTTCAACGAGGAGGATCGCCAGCCCTGTTCGCCCTCGGCCTCGTGCTGCTCTGCCAGCTCGTTGTATGAAGTTGGAGAGTTTCGCGGGGAGCTTCCATTGAACTACAAGATCGATATCAGGGACATTGCAGCCCTAAAATGACATGGTGAGTGAGTATTCAAGTTCGTGGGTCGTGGTAGGCGAGGGAAACACACCATTCCTGCCGCATCTGTACACACGAGAATGCGTATTGGCTGGTTTTGATGATGCTCGCGTCCGATGTCCTCGTCACTATTAGAACTGAAGTTGGAGTTGTCGCGAAATGCGGCCATGGCCGCGTTCCGATACTCCGGCGACATCGTCGCATTGAAGGGGCGTATAAGGCCGGAGTTGGCGAGCGATGGATTGCGTGTCTGGAGGAGCGCCTCGAGGTGGTCGATGATGTCATTGCCGGTCTCGATGTTCTCGACATAGACGTACGTCTTCGGGATGTCCTGTGGGGAACTGATGGAAGTGGGCAGGACGAAGTCGAGGTCGGCGAAGGTGTTCTGTGGATGTTCGCATGCCCGTACTACGATCGAGACATTGGGTCGATCATTACCAATGTTAATGAACTTGCTGCCAAGCTTCGGGAAGTGAAGCTTGGAGTGCAGGTCGCGCCGGACGCGTGCGGTGAGTGTGGCTGTGACAGCGATGATGGGGGTACCAGGGGGGAGGAAGGCGCGTACTGTGCCCAGGCTATTGTAGTGCTTCCGGAAGTTTGCTCCCCAGTGCGAGAGGCAGTGTGCTTCGTCAAGCACGATGCTCAGCACCCGCGATGTGAATTTCTGGTTACGGAGAACGCGATCCTTGAACATGCGGGATTGTAGCATCTCAGGCGAGATGAGGATAATTCGGTATTGGGCTTGCAAAATGCCCTACAATGGGTTAGAAAACGAGAAACAGACAAAAAGCGAGTGAACGCACTTTTATGATCTCTCGCAATTTTTGGGGATCACTTTGACTATTGACTGCGACTGCAGGTAGCCCGAACTCGGTCTGGAATGTACCGACCTACAGTGCTATCATCTTAAGAGAACAGAACCGTAGACAAACACTGTTAGGACTGACCATCTCCTCCTCCAGTGCCAACAGCGGGCTGACCATAATCGTGGTCTTCTCGGCATTTCCTGGCCACACATACGGACCTGCCGCAATCGCTGTCTTCCCAGAGCCGGTGGGTGCTTGAATGATGGTGTCCGTGCCTTCAAGCTGGGCCCTCACACCTTCGAGCTGGAACTGACGTGGCCCCTCGCTCCACTTGAAAGCGTTCTTCATGAGTAGGGAGAGCTCATCCACCTGAGCCGCCGTGAGCACAGGCCGGCAAGCCGGAGCCGCCAAAGGCTTCTGCTTCGACTGGCGAAGCTTCCAGGCATGTTTTGCGGGGCCACGCATTGTCTGACAGCTGTCAGTGAGTGTACGAGAGAAGGGTGGCTGACGATCGGTGAGACGTGGAAGCGCTGACAACTTGAACGACAGTGAGCTTTGATCGACAGAGCTCGTCCTCACCTCATCCTCTGTCATTTGGTTCTGAAGTGTGCTTTAATGCCGTCCAGTCCTCTCCCTCCGTCTTCGCCTGTCGTGTCGGAGCCTTCTTCTCTGACAAGTTTATCATCTAACGGGCAGTCCATTCACGATCTCCTGCCACTGCCCTCTCTTCTCGACACCGCGGGTCTGTATCAAATCACGCCCAATAGCGATGATCCGCTCGCACAAGGCGACAATGCAATACCCTCCGAGAGGTCCATTCCACGGACTTCACCAATTCGAACCGTGGCAGATCGCCGACGGAAGGCTAGAGTCGCCCGGGAACGCGAACGCGAGGCAGCCGAGGAGGCTGAAAGGCAAGCAAAGGCAGAAAAACGAAAAGAGATATGTCAGCTGGTGATGTCAATTCTCAGTGAAAACGACGTACCTTTTGGCGACCTTCTCGAGTTTGTTTCAGATCCAGCCTACCAACAAGGACGAGAGAGATACTGGGGTCTCTTCGTGGACACCGCCCGAGTTCGAAGAATCCTAAATTTCTGGGTCTCTTCAGAGAACAGCACAACTGGGCGCGAAGCTGTGCGAGACTGGGCGATAGAGCATGTCAGTCGACTCGTCGCTCGAGAGGCACGTACCGCCACCAAGGATCAATTTCTCCAAACGCAGAAACGGGCCATCGACGAGCAATTTGCGCTCGGCTTCAGCATGGTCGCAACACATGAACAGCTTCTAGAGCTCTGTCCATCGATGCTGAGGATCCTAGACTCATTCAGCTGTACAGCAAAACAGCGTCGGAAGCATACTCCTCAATGGGAGGCTCGCCGTTGTAATGTGAGCTTCTGCCTCTGATCCATCACTGCTGAACTGATTCGTGACTCGAATATCTGAATGCAGTATCTTACAGCCAGTACATTGATTGCGCTGAGCTCACGTAGCCAAAAAAACAACTACACCCGCCATGTATTTGGGCTGTTTGCCTACGCCTCGGGAGCCCAGCGGCAGATGATCGAATTCTTGTCGCATATCGGGGTGTGCAGCAGCTACAGCACCATCACCGGAAATATCAAGGACAGCGAGCCGGATCTGACCAGACCTGAGGTTATTCATGACGATGACCACAATGGTCACACCAACGACCCACCAGAAGATGTAGGCGACAAGACCTTCACCGCTCCAGGCCATGCCCGTGCTACCACTGTTCTCGATGGCAAGAGCTCGGACTCTGAGTCAGACTCAGACTCAGACTCAACCGAGAATGAGCATGAGAATGTATGCGACTCACCGCCCATCGGACAAACCCTGCCATCCCCTGAACCCGAAGAACCCCATACACCGCCTCGAGCAGAGCAAGCACGATCTTCAGACGACCTATGGGAATCGTTTGAGGCGGCTGTGGCGTCGCAAGCCGAAGACGATGCTGGACGAACCGATCAAGACAGATCGCTGTCTGCGCGGTTGGTCGACACGCTGACAGAGCTGCGTACAGTGGTCGAGGAACACGAGAGAGACGACGCAGCTGAAGGCGATGCACGGACGAAAGGGCGTGTTGTGATCGGGCTTCTCAAACGCCTGTCGGACGCGTGTAAACGCGCTGCACGTGCGAACGCGTCTACCCGTGTCCTTGCCTTTGTGTACGACAACATCAACATGCTCTTCCGGATCGCAGAGGCTCGAATGGGATCCACTGGCAAGGACGCCCAGCAGAACGGCACCTGTGCGACTGCGTTTGCTCTGTACGATGCGGACCCAGAGGACATGCTCACCTCAGACTACATCTCTTCCTTTGCCCACGCTTCACCTCTCACGCTTCGCGACATCCTCCTCACGCCGACCGAGAATACGGCGTTCACCGAGCTCATGCAACATACCGTCCTCTCCATCGTTCTCAACTATGGTGGCCCTGCTTTCGCACGTTTCAAAAGTGCTGCCGACTCCTCTGCTGTGAAGACCGCCGTCGACTCCAAGATACCAGTCCATACAACCGAGGTCTTCCCTCTCCCGACTATGGAGATCGATGAGTCGACCATTGTAGGCAATGCAGAGGTGACCAGGTCAATGTTCTCCGCTGTTGGACTCGATATGGCCTCAGATTCGTTCACCCGCACGGTGAAGCTCATTGCGGGTGATCAGCTCTCGATCGCACGCATCCGCTCGCTCACTAGGAACCGTGCTGGTCATGATAGCTTCGCAAACTCTTACCTCTGGGCGGTTGTCATGCCCGGGATCTTTCATTACAAGATGGCTGCGACTCACGGATTCATGGAGCTCCATTATGGCCGCAACACCAGCCCCGGCAACCCTGGCTCTCTCGCATTCCACAACAACCTCCTTGATCGCAAACCCATTGTCCTCACTTCCCTTCCCTCATTCCGAGAATCCCGCGACTTAATCTTCGTCTCACTCTATGCGCGTGTCTTGCGCTGTCTCGAGCTCGTCAGTGGCTCCGAGGATCTTGACGAGTATGCCCAAAACACGACCCTGGAGCAGCTCCGGGACCACTGTGCCGAGATCGTGCGCCGCTTCACGGACGGCAAGTACGTCGATCAGTTGCGCACTGCCCGGACTGCGGAGATGAGAGAACACGTAGGGAGGACGCCATTGGCGGCAGAGGGTCAGTCTAGCAATATCGAGCCTAATGGTGAGCCGGATGTTTGTACTTGAGCTGTTGTATCACGAACTGATTTTCAAAGGCCACACATCATCATCATTCGCCACGACACCAGCCACGGCGAACACGTCTGCGGCGTCTATGATTACGGATGCAGATCGTCCCGACAATGAAGAGCCCCACCCACCCCAACCAACCCAAGGAGACATGGTCCTCGAGAACGCAATTCTGTTCCTGCGTGACGCCCTCATTATGAGGCTCCTCACTGATGCTGTCAAATGCGGAGACTCTGGACGTCTCGTGCTCGTGCTCAAGGTCCTAGCGCTGTACTACCGAGGGTGTGGGCGTAACAAGTATGCCTTGGAGGTCCTATTCCTCGTTCACAACCTCAAACACGTCTGGCCCGAACCACTCAGGTACGTTTAATCCTATCTTCGTGCCTTCGCAAATCACACTGATCTCACACGTGACACTGCAGGAAGATCATTATGAGCAATTGGCTCGTGAATCCGACTGGAAAGGCGAACGCGTGGGTCGAAGTAGATCTCCTTCAAGAGCACTTCAATTTTTGGATCAAGGTATGTTACTTTCATATCCTCGTGACTCTACCATGCTCAGTGATGCAGACTATCTACAAAGCTCACGGCAGCAACGCGTCTTGGGACTGGTTGGCTATGATAGCCCCGTGTATTGACATCCTCCGCCGTCTCGCAAGCCAGATGCATACGCTCCTCGGAGCGAAGCAGGGCACGAGTCACACGAGCCCGAGTCTTGACAAGGACATAAGTCAACTTGTGGCTTCGCTGCGCCGGTTCAACGTCTACGAGCTCCAGCCAGGCCGCGAAATCGACGATGGCACGGATAACTCAGGTCAAGTGGCTGATTCCTTAACTCGGGGACTACAGCGCCTCTCGGAGCCCCTGGACGAATTCAACAAGACGTTCGCCAAGCTTCAGTCTCGCTGCAAGGCTGCCCCCTTGCTTGGTGCGAGGTATTCCAACTTCGGCGGCGGCGACTCCGAGTCGGAGAGCCGTGAGACAGTCGATCCTCATAAGTCGCCGCCATCGCTCGGGATCACTGGCAAAGTGGTCGCTCCTGCCGACGACGCACCGGACCCTGGCGATTCCGGCTCGGACGACGAAGACTTCGCGAATGAAGACGAAGATGAACTTGAAGACCTGGAGCCCCAAGCTTTCATGTCTCTCGAGACGGCGGGCGATGTAGCACTCGACATGGACATTCAAGAGGACTTGGTATTCGATTTCTAACGTGTAATACAGTACAGAGACAGAGTTCCATGGAGATATTGTCCTTCGAGAGGCTCAGACCACGCACCAGCGAAGGCAGCCATCGCGCGATTCCTCTAAGTCCTATTTCCCACGGATCGACCAAGGTAAAGGGCGGCCAATTCGCCCAGCCGTTCTGGCGAACAGGACAAGTGCCACGACGGACTTTGAATTTCTTAACGCCAGAACGGCTGGGTACGAGCCTAGCCTACAGGTGTCGGTGTCAGTGATTGATGGCTGATGCGACCTAGATTGGTGAGACTCGAGTCGCCGTTTTACTGTATGCGCCACACCCGCTGCCCGTGTCACCACTACATTGAGGCGCTTGGGCAAAGGGTTGACAGGCTTTAGAAATGGTCAGTACATCACCCATGCGGATGAGGACCTGTAGTGACCGTAGAATCCGCCTTACGTGCCCTTGGCCCTGACGCGACGGCACCATGACGACTTCGATGTAGAATCTGTGATCCAATGTCTTTGCAAAATGAATTGACTGGAGAGCCCGCAACGACATTTTGGCAATCAGACTGAGACTTATCCGTGGTACTGCCTCAATGTACTACGAAGACGCACCTGAGATTCCAGCTGCCAGTGGGCAAGACAAGGACAAGATGTCCTTCGGCCTCGTCCCCGCATACAAGTCATGTGTGAATGACGCAGCTCAGCTGTCGTGTACATAGTGTACCCAACCAGCCGGCTGAAGCTGCGATGGAATTCTCGCCCAATTCGTCCACACCGCTCCAAGATCCGAGGTCAGCTGTGCAGAATTGGAAAATAGACTTGGCCCGTACCATCCCGGGCGACTTCTCGCTCCATCCTTCTGTCCCGTCATGCATGATCTGTCCTGGCCGGATCTTCCGTGTCGGGCGGAGCGCACCGCCAGGAAGATGGCACGGTGGCATCGAACCGAGACGCAGTTTCCAGTCAATTGCGCCCGTCGTCACACCCTGCCGATGAGCGCATCGCTGTGTCATTTCTCGCACGGGCCTGAGAGAACCTGAGACGAGAAAACTGGCGAGCAGCCCTATCACCCATAGGACAAGGTCCGCCCGGGTAAGTTGAATGTCAAGGCTGCAGCACACATTCTCTGTCCTGTAATGAATCGTTTCAACTTGAGACCGTCTCTCTATGAGCCGTCGATGTACGCAGGTCAAACACGGACTCACCGCTACTCGAGCCACAACGTCACACCGCATACAGTGCGCAGTTGTACAGAGAAAAAAATCGCGACATCGGGGAACAAACCCCAAAATACCATGTCTAGGGCCGGTAGCTAGCTAGTGGGATTTCGAGCCGGCGTACCACTAAATCGTGGCTCTGTGTGTGTTGAAATCAGGCGTTTAGGCTCATTGACTAGATGCATCACGCACCACGTGTCTCCTTCCGTATGACATGCCTCCAGTTTTTGGACCTTGTGGTGAACGTGCGATTCCCACATCGCTCGTCCTTTGGCCGCATCGTTCGCGCCAGCGATGAGATCTTGAGATCTGAGAAGAGGAGACGATTTTCTTGCAGGCATCAGAGCTAGAGGCGTACGCTAGATTTTATACGGTCGTCAGTAGTGGAGCGCTTCAGAAGCCGTGGCGGAGTTACAATGGTGAGGAGCGAAAGCCAACGACAAATCAGGAAGGTGCCCTGCAGTATCAGGAAGGTGACGTACGTCAAAATCTTGCTCGGAGACCTTTATTGAGTCTTCGAAGTTGACTGCCTGTCAAGGGTGAGCTGGTGATCGAGGCGTCGACGCAAGCTCACCCCTACTCAGCCGGATTCCGATATCGATGAGGTCTAGCTGTTTACTTATACAAAGCGCGCGATCCGATTCCTTGTACAAGCAGGGCGCAATGCTCGAAGACTCGAATTCGACCTTGCCAATGAGAAAGTCCTGAAAGTAGAAAGAAATCAAACAAGATCGGACTATCGGAAATAGTATATGGTACACATCTCCCACGATGTACTGTGGATGAAGAAACAATGTTATATATTGCGGAAGACTACCGGCCGTGCCATGATGATGATTACCCAATCCACCTCAATTGACGAGAGAACGCATAGACGAAACAGTGCCGACACGCACAAACCAAGATTCAACACAGGTCTGTGTCTTTGAGAATCTTCGGTGTCGCATCCAGGCTCGTCCTCGTTGACGTGCCTGGCTCGCCAGTTTGTTCCTGGTGACAAATGAGTGCGAGTCTCATAACGTCGAGTCGTACGTACTAAGTCCCGCAGAGGGTAATCGCCGTCCTCTTGCACATGTTTCTCGACAGTGATACAAATGACACGTTCCGACCGACTCACGGCATCAGAGAAACCTGCTCTCTTTCTACGACGGTGCAGACATCCAAGCCCCGCGGTAAACGGAGAATCGGCGGCGCGTGGTTCCCGACGGGTCGTGGTGGTTGCAGCGCACTCGCTCCGTGCGGTCGCCGAAGTGCACTTGCGGACGTTCAGCGTAGCGAGCAGAGAGTTCAGAAGTACTGTCGTAGGCGATTGCGATAGTGTCAAATTAGGACATGCGTGCTTCGCAGAAACAAGGTGACTCACGTTTGGGGAGAATGAAGTATATCGCGACGAAGGCGAATTTCATCGGGACGGGAAGCAGAGCGTACTGGAGCGATTGAACCGTAAGCGGAGGAGTCTGCGAAGAACGAAGCCAACCAAACATACCAGGAGAAGACACAGTAACGTGCAGAGGCTATAGCGTAATCAGCAGCATGACGGAGACAACACAGCAAATGCATTTACCTTGTTAGGAGACCTATGCTGATGCTATAGATCATCAAAGAATCTATGATATACTCAGTACTGAAACCACTGTGACCGTCAGTCGAAGCCGATGGTGCAAGGCTAGAAAACCCACGTCGGCATGCCTGTACGGAGTTGTTGCAGGATCCAGCAAAGCAAGACGGCAATGAGTACGTCTGCGAGCACACTTGATGCCAGATTGGTATATATGAAGACCTGCTAATGGATTATCGCCACTGAGCCGAGTTTCACGCCGGGAACAGCTTACGGAGAGTTCTCGCTGCTCGAACACATACTTCGAGGACGTTAAGCTACGGCCGAGTTGAGCACGGATATATCGCATAGAGGAGTGCCATCTTACCCCCAAGCCGAGAACGCTTCACACAAGTGCTCCTCAGTGCTACATCGATGACTTCAGCATAATGAGACATACCGCAAGCGCTCCCTGAGGGTGCAATGTTACAATTTCATACAAATCGAGGCAGTCTGAATCGCTTACCGAAGACCACAAGCGAGGTCGCTGCCTACGCGTTCATGAGCCCGAGATATCATGCGACTGCGGATGGAGCTTACGATGGTAGCTACCCTCCACACCCGGTAATGTTCGCTCACTGATACGGTGAGCGCTGCCCCTTCGACTCGCATAACATACGTGCTCACCTTTCCAGATGCGGTACGAGAAGATGCTGTTCGATAACGACCGACATCAGCATCTACTACCGACGAGCTGATGCGACTACATACCCTCTCACTAAGAAGTCGCTGAGGTTCTGGATCGAAGGCTACAACTCAGTTTTCATTTATCTGTCTAGGCTGCGACTTACGGAGAGCAGAACATGTGCCTGCTCCAGGTTGAGTCAAACCAAACAACATATGATACAGACATACTCGCCGTCATGCTCCTAGTAGAGGTGTCAACTCAGTTGAATGCACGGGAGCGATGGGTGCAGGTCGCGAAATGAACCTACCAGAGAGGCTGGTCAATGGCCTGCATGTTACCAAAGTCGGTAATGACGTATGTATAGACAGCGTGTCCGATGAAAGCGAGGTGAAGCGTGTCCAGGACCCTGAAGATGCACTTTGAGGCACACCCAAACTCTGGATAACTGAGCCATACCATAAAAAGCCAACCTGTGTGACAACGTCAACATTGAATCGACGCCGGAAATTTCAGCGTACGCACCGTAATTCTCAGCCATCGTGGATCATCAGGGTAAAAGCGGAAGAACGTGAGGGTCTGTATCGACGTTATCCCGTACAGTCTGGCTGCTTTGAGTCTCGGTGTCCGCTGCCGGGGCCTGCTGAAGTCCACTCACATCGAAGCGAGAATAGTGCCTAAATGAACCATATGTCAAGAGTATAGTCATCGTCCAGCGTGAATAAGTACTTGCCTACATAGCACGCGCCGACCGTAGCGGCCAGAGAACTGGAGGTGACTGGGAGAGTGCCCATTCGGCAGGACGTGGGGCGATGGCAGAGCGAGCCTGCAAGACCTAGACTGATATGTAAGGGGCTCGACATAGGATGCAAGCAGCATCGAGGGTCTGTGCATAGCTGTCAAACATAGCTGTGCGGACCTAGGCCACCTACCAGATACTGTATCTGGCTTGCGAGACAGATGCAACCACTCATAGTAGATGGGATGGGCTCATATGGCACCCAGAGGCAAAGCAAGTACACCGACTAGCTCAACTCACGGTGATCGCTGTCAACACGGAACTGAAGCGCCAGACGTAGCAAATGCGGTGCCCTCAACTGAGCCACCGAGCGCGCGGATACGGCGCTACTATGAATAGCACTATGTGTTCCACTGAGTGTCTCTGCGGCCATATCTAATATATCAGCATGCACGCCGCACATCCCGGTTACTCACCACTTACAGAAAACCACGTAGTTGGACAGATTGTTTGTGAGTTGGACTCCAGAGTCAACGCTCGGCGTCCGCCGAGTCGACGTCAGTGCAGACATCGCGCACGCATTTCCGCCATTGTGTCGACACCGAAGGTTCAGCGCTCAGCGATGGCTATACATGAGCGAGTTGGTAGCACCTGAGAACCCAGTAGAGTCGTGCCATGCATTCGAAATGAATGAGGTCTGCAAACTAATAAACCAGTGTGTCCGAGTCACCACGTCGCTGCGTCTGCTGTGACTTGCATGATTGTGACCAAAGTATTCCCACGCTTTCAGTCATCACACAAGATCAGCACAACTTGTTTCTGTCATGCGCGTTCCTGTAAGTTCTTGACCGCCTCACTCAGAGCTCCCGTGTCCACCCAAGGGTCAAAAATCACATCTTAAACCCTCGCCGAGAGTCCGTTGTTGAACGTGTCTGCGATGTCACGTACACTCCCCGTTGAGCTCATTCGCGACATCATCTTTCGCTATATCGATAGTTGCACACCTGGCAGGCCGAGCAGCCTAGCTCGTGAGGATACCTTCCTCTGGTACTGCGCCAATGCCTCGAAACCGGAGTGGCATGCTGTCCAGCCGCTTGTGGTGGTATCAAAGGTCCTCCGCGAGGTCACCTTGGAAGCCTGGTTTCGAACCTTCGTGATACGTTATCGCGCCGACTTGGAGAGCTTGTCGACGTCTGTCATTCCCGAGACTACATCTTGGACGAGGTATCGGTGAATCTCCTGTGTACTTTTTCGTGCTGCTCACTTGGCGTGTAGGACAGTTCACTTGATCAGTCCGCGCACCATTGAGTTGGCGGTGCCCCTCCGCCATCCTTCCCAACGGGGTTTCACGTTGTTCACTCGTCTCCGCAAGTTACGCATCGATGCATATCCCAATGACACTACGTATGTCTTGCTTGAGCTACTCGGGGAGATGCCACCTACGATACTTGAGCTCGAGATGCGCTACCACGCCTGGCCAAGTCCGCAGCAGCTCGTTCCGGTGGCGCGTACTTTCCCCAATCTCCAAACCTTTGAGATGCATCAAGAGGTGTCATGGTGTAGCCTCTGCAATACATGTGATGTGCTGCATCTCAGGGAATCACCGCCTCTGTCTATAACCTATACCAACGGCGAGGGTCTTCCGGTACGTCTCAACTTCGCGCTATCCTGTCAAGACGCTGTCGTCCATGTCACTTCCGCAGAGACTATACAGACGTCTTTTGGCACCCCTTCCCCATCTACACACAGTGCGTCTGAGCGTGGCGTACACTCTGACCGGGGACATCAGCCTACAGAGCTTGAAGACGCGATGGCGGGGAGAATGTGGAGATTGTTGCGCGCTCTTTCTTGCCGATGAAGAATACGTGCCGGAGTGGGAGGCCAAGAACAAAGCTGAGCCAAATCCACCCTCTTTGCGTGAAGTGGTCTGGACATTCGCGTACACTCCCTCGGAGATGGATTTTGACATTGAGAGTGGAAGCAATAGTGAAGCAGATGAGGAAAGTGACTACGGCTACACGGACGAGGACAGCGATTAGGGCCGCGAAGGGGAGGCCGGCTCTGGAAGCATCGTACAAGGAGACGGCGGTGAAGCGATGTGGGACTCACGAGATGAAGCATGAAATGCGGGAGGACAAGGTATTGTCTAGTCGCTGTCATTTATCGCGTACTGTATCCGGTGCATCTGCATATCAATGACGAATTTCTCGCAAGTATGGGTCAATAGCAACTCAGGTCGTGTTGAGGGTCTACGATGGGAAACCATGCACTCAAAGTTCACTGTATGTACTTATCAGAACTTACTCACAACGACGGTGACGAGGTCCATATCAGCCGCGTCCGCGGTATGTCACAGCGCCCACCGGCGTCTTTGACGATGACAGCGCTCAAGTACTACTTATTGCATACCTGAGCCTCAGCTTATTGATAACTTACTCAAGTCTCTACAACCCGTCCATCTAACTTACGCCGGCAGCTTGATCGAATCCAATGCTTCCAAACGAGTTACTGCGTGAAATCATCTCCTGCTACATCGCCGCATCTGCATGCTTAGGCGGCGTAGGAGGATCCAGTGGGATAGGAGGAGGTCAATCAGGGACAAAGTTGCCGTTTGCGATGCAGAGGCCAACAATCGATCGAAGCCGCTATGGCACACGGTGTGCCCACTCACCTTAGTATGCAGTGTTGTGCGCAGGTTGACGTTGGAAGCCTGGTTCGAGACATTCGTGGTGCATAATCCTTCAGAGCTTGAAGATCTGAGGACCTTCCCTGAAGTACCGTCGTGGACTAGGTGAGCTGGATCGGACTTAATCGCAACGCGTTACTCATCCGCGTAGAGTAGTACACTGTATCAATCCTACCGACCTCTGGGATGCATGGTGGAATTGGCGAATTCACAATGTCATTCCGTGGGACTTCACGCACTTCGCACGGATGCGCAAACTGCGATTCGACTTGTGCATGGAAGACATCTCCACTGTCGTTGTCGAATCGTTCACAAACGTGCCGCCCACTGTCCTTGAGCTCGAGATGTGTTACTACACTTGGCCATCTCCAAAGCATCTCGCTCCGATGGCGCACACCTTCCCTTACCTACAGGTCCTCGAGCTGCGACGAGCAACAGGGTGGTGCAGTCTCTGCGAGACAAGCGACGTCCTACATTTGTATACGAGACCGCCACCTTCCATCACGTTCGCTCGTGGAGACGGGCTCCCCGTGAGTCCTACCACTTCAAGTTATTCGGAGCCCCGGGCCCATGCTCAGCGCTCATTACTCATTGTATATTCCGACAGGTACCGTACAACCGTGTTTTGTCTTCAATGCTGCATCTACGCACAGTGCGCATGGAGGTGAAATGCACACTGGACGGAAACATCAGCCTGCAAGACTTGAAGCTTGAAGACGCCGTGGCGGGGCGAATGTGGAGAATGCAGTGAACAGTGGCTCATGCCAGTGGTGGAAGGCTTCGCATCGGAGAGGGAGGCCAGGTACGAGACCGAGCCTCGCCCGCCCTCCTTGCGCGAGGTTATCTGGACGTTCATCCCCGAACACTCACCCTGGTTCTGACAGCCGCGAAGAAGGGGGGAACGAGGAGGCTGGCATAATGAATGAGGACCCCGAGGTGGCGAGTCTTTGACTGAGTGTCATTGACAGTCACTGTCAATGCCGGAGGCCAGCGCCCGACTGAAGGCGGCCCGTCCGTCGCGCGGGGCTCTTAGTCAGCTAGGGGTTCCATACATAGTAAGTAGATACATGTGAGCGTCCAGAACTTATTTTCGGATGAAGCATGAAATTCCGATACTTGAAACACGAAATCCCCCAGCGACATGTACGAACGAGAAACTGTGGACGGCTGGTTTTAGGAGCCTCGCCCCAAATGGCCAATATGGCACTAAGCTAAGGGTTGCCGCGTCTAGTGTGACTGTGTGGCTGAGATTTCCCACGCATACAGTCAGTGCATGAATCACGTTGCGCGCATATCCATCCTGCGGTGCGCGTCTTAAATCCTGCCACTTCTCTGACAGCCTCACTTGCGACTTCCACTATATCGTGCCCATTCACAGGTCAGAAACCATATCTATGTAGTACCCCCACCGAGTGTCTTTGCTGAACGTGTCCGTGATGTCAGATATGCTCCCTGTTGAGCTGCTTTATGTCATCATCTTCTACTTCGTCAACAGCCGCACGCCAGGCAGAACGAGCAGCCTGGCTCGCGATAATGGGTACCCTTGGCGCCCCGTTGTAGCAATAAAACCAGAGTGGCATGAAGTCCAACCTCTCACTTTGGTGTCCAAGGTCTTCCGCGAAATTGTCTTGGAGGCTTGGTTTCAGACCTACGTAATGGATATCCCCAAACTCCACTTGAGTGAAGAGTGGTTGTCTACCATCCCTGGCGTGGTATCTTGGACAAGGTACCTACGATCCTCCTGTCTGCGTCCTACGCCACTGACCTATGCAGGATTCTGCATTGTATCGTTCCCTACCAAATGATCGGCGGAGTGGCGAACGGCTTCTTTAATTCGGAGATGGATCTCACCATGTTTACTCATCTCCGCAAAGTACAATTCGACGCGCATCCCTACGAGGATGCATATGTCGCAACCCGGACGCTCAGGCTGGGGACAGTACTTCCGACGGTGCTTGAATTCGAGTTGCGCTATCACTTGCGGCCGAGTCCGGACCAGCTCGTTCACATGCCAAACGTGTTCCCTAATCTCCAAGTACTCGACCTTCATCAAGAACGGGCATGGTGTAGCCTTTGCGACACGTGTAATATATTGCATCTCGATCAAGTTCCACCATCATCCGTGACATACAACAACGGCGACGGACTCCCGGTGCGTTTCTGTGCGTTTCTTGAATTCGCTTCAGGACCGCTCATGCTCATCCCTTAGAAACTGTACAACCGCCACTTGGCATCCCTACCTCATCTGCGCACAGTACGCCTGAGCGCGGCATATACTCTTGACGGGGAAGTTTGCCTGCAGGAACTGAGCACGCCATGGCGAGGCGAGTGCGGAGACTGCACTGCACTTTTCCTCACCGATGAGGACTTCACGCCAGAGTGGGAAGCTAGAAACAAAGCCGAGCCGCATCCGCCCTCCCTACGCGAGGTGGTCTGGACGTTTGCTCCCGCTTCGCAGGAGGCATTGGATGCTGAAAGTGGAAGTGATGGTGAGGATTACGGGCCAAGTAGTTCCGAAGAGGATGACGAGGAAAGCAGTTCCGAGGAGGATGACGTAGAGGACGGCATACTTGAAGAGAGCGACTTGGATTTCGGCGACGAAGAGAGCGATCCTGATGTCGACGACGAAGAGAGTGATTTGGATGTCGACGAGGAGGAGAGCGAACCTGAGATCGATGACGAGGAGAGCGAACCTGATGTCGACGCCGAGGAGAGCGAACCCGATGTCGACGACGACGAGAGTGATCCCGATGTCACCGACAGGGAGAGCGAACCAGATGTGGATGACGAAGAGAGCGAACCCGATGTTGACGACGAAGAGAGCAATCTCGATCTCGATGACAGTGAAGTAGATGCGAACAGCATTGAAGATCACGAGGAAGAAGCCAGCGATGACGTTGACAGTGAAGAGGACAGCTTTGGAAGTGATGTATGACATAGAAATGTGAGGTACGTGGAATAATAGAGGACATCGGTGAAGTACTTCACTGCTGCGTCTACTCACAGTGCGCGTGGACATGATTTGCGCGCTGGATGGATCCATCAGCCTGCAAGACTTGGATCTTGAAGATGCTATCAGAACTAAGGTGAGTTTTCGGGGGTGAATGTGAACGTCCAGATAATTCGGCGCAAGGACGGTGGGCGGGGCTCGGCCTCGTACGTGGCCCACCCCAGTGTGGAGCCTTTTGCCATGAGCCACTGTTCACTGCATTCTCTACATTCGCCCCGCTACGGCCGCATCGGAGGCGATGATGATGGGGTTCGCATGCATGAGGACGACGAGAGGGCATGCCTTTGACTTGAGTCTCGGAGGCCAGCGTCCGCGGCCCCTCCGTCGCGAATTTGATCATACGGCTGCGTTATTCAGAACCAAATGTGCAGCGACTCGGATAGCATCGCACTGTCGTTTTGGCACAGAAAGTATACTTTGGCACGTCCAATTCGCAGTGCGCACGGGTGCCGGCCCCGGTCTTACGATGGAAATAACCCGCCTCCTACTTCTACGCGTCATGCGAGAGTCTCGACGCGAGATCTCCTGCGCTATTCCAGGTATACTGCGAGGATTCATGGTACACGCAGTACCGCCTGGTCAAATCCGAAGGCTATTCCTGTCCAGGTGCGGTGGTTCTACGCCTCACGAAGCCTTTGACGCCCGCATTGCATACACCGCCCGGACGGATATAGCGACAGTGGCCTGCCGCAGTGCACGGAGGAAGATGGGGAATTGAACTGTAAGTCATAATGACGCCTTGCGAAGAGCTCTGCGCACCCATGTGCGCGCGCATCTTCGAGCGCGGCCGTGGATGACGCCTGCATGCTGTTCCGGGCGGCGAGGATCGGTGGGCTGGAGGTGTATAAAACCGGTGCTCGGTGAGGGGAAGGGCTCAGCAACGCACAGCTACACTTCCCAGAGACACTCTTACCCACCCAACCCTCTCACAACATCTACGACATGCCTTTCTTCGACAACAACAGCTACCAGGACACCACCTACAGCTCCGGTAGGTCTTCCTCCTTGCATCTTACTCCCCCGAGGCTGACTGTTCTGATGCACAGACAACGTGGTGGAGGGCGGCGGGTTCGGCGGCGGGTTCGTCGACGACTCGTACCAGAACACGCAGACGACGGACACGTCGAACACGTTCGAGAGCACGCCGTGCGGCGGCACCTTCGACGAGCAGAATGTGCAGACGACCGACCAGACGACGGTCCAGGACTCTTCGTTCGGCGGAGGCTTCGGAGGCAGGTGGTGAACGCATTCGGCATGCGGGCGGCCTGCGCTAGGAGTGGGTTTCGTGTGTTGTACGAGTAACCTACGAAGGCAGTGGAAGTGGAACGTCTGAGGCGAGGAAATGGAGGATATGCTACGACTCTCGATAAAGGATACATGCCTATACATGCCAATGGACTTTTGACGCTCTTCCCACTCATAAATCTGTTCTGCTGTATGACCGAATGAGTTCATAAGCACATGAACATAAGCTACGACCAGAAAGACTTCGACCCAGGGCAAGTATTATACTTAGCTGACTCAGACGTGTGCACCGCACGTTTCTCATCGTCCACCTCGAGCCTGTGCCTCGGTGATCGCCACAGGGCACCCGGCAGACTTGCGGCAGACCCTGATGCAGATGCTGTAACTTTTAACCTGCTCGAGTGGACCAGGGCACCGCGAGGTCCAATGAGAACACTCCGATACCTCAGTGGCCACTCAAGCAATCCGAAGTCAGTACCGAATTCGCCTTCAAGTGAGTCGACATGCCACGCATGACATCCAAATAGCGTGATACATTGCGTTTGTGTTATGCATTGATGCGGATTGCGACCATACTGATACACTCAGAACCCGGATACAGCGATATTGTACAAGACTCGTGCAATCGACATCGATCTCCGCGCTTAGACCCGAGTGTGCGCAGCGTCGGCCGGGGGCTGTCAATGACCGTCCGTCAGTGACCGGTCGCTCAGTAGAAAAGGGCATAAATCGAAGGTGCAGGGATCAAGGAAGAGATGTAGACAAGCGGTAGATACTCACGGCGGACTTGATGTCGAGCGCGCCCGCGAGGGAGTTGAACTCGCCGGTGGTGGGGACCGCCGCACCCGTGCAGACTGATGGTGCATGAGGAAAGCAGTGACAATGCGCGCCGTCAGCTCATCGTCGTAAGAGATGGAGATGGAGACGTACTGTCGATGACACGCTGCTCCGAGACGCCGATCTGCTGGGCGATCTGAGAGTAGGACAAGCCTGCACAGAACATAAGGGCGGTTAACGTCGACGTCAATGGTGCCCGAATACTCCTCGCCCGGAGAGCAGAAGCAACGGTGGGGAACACGAACCCTTCTTGTCCTTCGCGGCGGCGAGGGCAGCGCACTGTGGGTTCGGGGCCATGGCGGTAGTGTAGATGAGAAGAGAGGTGGAAATGCAGTTGGTGGATGCGGGGAGAGCGCAACTGGCGTGCTTGTCCGCCGGGAGGACCTTTATACGGATGCCTGGGCGGAATCCGGATAAGAGCCACGCTGGAGTCTGAAGGGAGGGGGCCTTTCCGTCAATCAGATGACCGGTACCCGATCCTGGATAACATCGCTTATCGTCTGCTGCTGCACTGTTGGAGGAAGGCTACTTATATCCGGGTACCACAGATGCTGGATGTGGGTGAAGTGCTGTGCATCAAGGGTGCGGTCAGACAGAGAAGCAAGACTGAGCAGAGCCTCGACAGCAGGGGAACCTACATCGGGAGTGTAGGGGTACAGCAATGAGTGGGTAAGCGCGCGGCTAGTTACAGGAGGAGGTACTTCATGCGGATGTTGCAAAGGTCGAGATTGCTATGCGGGATCCAAGGACGGTACCATGCTGGCAGCGGCACGGACTTCGCGCACAGGAATTCGCCGCCGAGAGGACCTTGCACGCCAAGGATAGGTCCGTCAGATACACCCAGCAGAAGACACTACCAGTGTGATCACCCAGCGACTTCAGTCACGCAACTCGAAGAATTGCAACGCGCTCATAGATATCTGCTGCAGCATAGTACGGAAGTAAACATCTTGTTTTCTCGTCGACTCCCGAGCAATGACTTATAATGGCGTCACAAGTATCTTGATCATGCTGACCACAGAGTTTTTCATGCAGTATACGTGGACATCGGTAGACGACGAATTGCAAGAAAGCGGTCCACCGCACTGGTGTAACACAAGCAGAAGTCGGAGAAGACAAAGGTTTGAAGGACGCGACGACTCTGTGGAAAAACGCGTGCCCTCGCGTGAGTCACGCGACGCGACATGTCACGTTTTGTCACCCTGTGACAAGTCACGTCGCCCACCAAAACGTTCTGCACGACGTCTCAGTCTGTTGATCGCCGTTCGTCTCGTCCTTTACATCCCTCAAGACACCTCCAAGCCCCATCAAGATGGTGAGTACGCCTTCCATGACAGCAGTCCTCGCATTCGACCACGAACTGCGCACGCGACGGTTGTCGTTCCCGATGGATGGTATGGCTGACGAGCGGATGCGGTCTCCAGCCCCCCAAGAAGACGAAGGCGCCCAAGGAAGAGAACCAGGTGTCTCTCGGCCCCCAGGTCGCTGAGGGCGAGCTTGTGTTCGGCGTTGCTCACATCTATGCCTCGTTCAACGACACGTTCGTCCATGTCACCGATCTCTCCGGCAAGGAGACCATCTCCCGTGTCACCGGTACGTCTACTGAAGTTCTACCGGGAAAATGGCAATCTGAGTAGTCGACTTATAGGTGGCATGAAGGTAAAGGCAGACCGTGACGAGTCATCGCCTTACGCCGCCATGTTGGCCGCCCAGGACGTCGCTACTCGTTGCAAGGAGGTCGGCATCACCGCTCTGCACGTCAAGCTCCGTGCGACTGGTGGTACGGGCACCAAGACCCCCGGCCCCGGTGCGCAGAGCGCGCTCCGTGCCCTCGCCCGTGCGGGCATGGGCATTGGCCGCATTGAGGACGTGACCCCCATCCCCACCGACTCGACCAGGCGCAAGGTACGTTTGTCTAGCTTCTCTCTTTTCGTAATCATTGCTCATGCAATATTCTGTGTCATCCAGGGTGGTCGCCGTGGTCGCCGTCTCTGATCTGCAAAGATCGCAAAAGCTCTCTGGTCGTTCGTCATGTATACTGCATACTGTCAATGATCAATGGTCGCCGCTCGACACGCATCAGGTTCGCCTGCCCCGTGGTCGATGCATCATCGTTCCCTGTCTATGTGTGCCTATGTGATGTGACTATCCGCCACTGCAATATGACTATACTCCCAATGCTGGTATCCATTCACTGGTGTAGGTGTGGTTGATGAGATTCGGTCGTGAGTCGTAGTGTGAGTGAATGGCTGATGAGATTCCCGATTGAGCGCATCACGCCTTGATGTTGCTCGTTCGCAGCCGTCTTGATCTCCGAATATGGACTGACGGTTGTGGTGTCGACGAGGCTGACGTGGCTGTCAGCTATGCACCTCTGTTTTCGTGCCATCATCCACTGTGCTGGCTTGGATAACCCATGGAACTGAAACTCGTGTATCGAATACTTCGGGCGCTTTCAGACTCGGCTCTTGATTTCTACTCTGAAGTACACGTTGAAGGGGCACACAACGTACCTGCAGATGGACCACTTATTGTGTAGGTCCGTGTATGAGTCTACGCCAGTGCGACCTAATACGCGGCGTACGCCTTCACCAGGGTCTCGTGCCACCACAATGAGATACTCGATATAGCCACCCTCGGTTGGTTTTTGCGTACTACATCTTGCCAACTCCTCTGACTCTCTGTTGCTTCACAGCGGTAACGATCCCGCACAGGAGGCCACTCTGTTTCTGGGCGAAGTCATCGCTGTTCAGGAACCCGCTTACCCGCGCGATCCTCCTCAGCTCTGGGAGCATCCCAGTCAGGCGCAATCCCAATAGCACCGCGGACCCTACAAATGCCGACCGCCGTGCAACAGAGAGTGAGAGCGAGGCGCGTCAGGCGCTCTTTCGGGAGACATTCCGTGCGCTGGACGAAGGAAGAGGCGGCACGGTCGGTGTCTTCCCGGAGGGTACGAGTTACACGCAGCCGGGGATCGTACAAGTTAAGGAAGGCGCGGCGTGGGCGGCGCTGGAGTACCTGCGTTGGCGGCAGCGGGGAGGCGAGTCGGAGGTGGGCGGGAGGGTGTTGGTCGTACCTGTGGGGATCGTGCATACGTCGAAGACGAGATACCAGAGTCGGGTGAGTGCACTCAGGGTCGTGTGACGAGGGATTTGACTGACGTTACACTTGTACGGTCGTCCGCGTATTAGATGGCGGTTAGGTAGGTCCTCGGAGGTATCGCATAGCTTGCGCTTGCTGATGCAGTAAAAGATGGGGACTCCCCATAGACGTGGCGGACTTTGCGCGAGATCAAGACGTACAGACAGACGAAGACATGCGTGTCGCAGCCAGGAAGCTGACCGAAGAGATTGAACGGCGCATGGTTGAGCTAACGGTCAACGCGCCAGACTGGTCGGTGGCCCGCTAAATCAGTACGGGAAGCTGCTCAATTCTATTGCAGGGACACACTGTACGTCGCGAGAATGGCGAGGGACATGTTATGGGACGACGAACGAAACATAGCCGTGTCACAATTCACGGACGTCTCTCAGGCGTGCGTCGGTCTCCTCTGACGATTTCCAATTCTACCCATAATTAACCACCGGCCGTAGATTGATCGACCTCTTCTCAACACTGAATCCTCCACCCTCGCTCCCTCGAGCCCGCCGGTCTCTTCTGAACTACTACTCCCTCCTCCACTACAGCAACATCTCCCACGCACATCTCTCCGCACTCCTCCCCAGCCCCCACCACGCTTCCCTGCCCACATGCCCGCGCACCATCTCGCTCTTGGTCAGGCAATGTTTCACCACCGCACTCCACCCGCGCCTTCTGCTCTTCGTCCCTACCTTCCTGCTGCACTTGCCCGCATACGCGCTCGCGGGCATAGCAGAGCGCGCGCTGGCTAGTCCGCGAAATGAGGAGACCCACGCGCAGTACAAGGCCATCTTCGGGATGGTTGGGGCGGGTGGGGTGTATGGCGTGTTGGGGTATCTACTTGCGCGGATGGTGGGGCGGTTACCCATCTTGGAGGCCGTGAGCAGGGCAATTAGTCGCTCGGATGGTGGTGTTAAGGCGGTGTTGGAGGTGGTCCAGCGTGTAGGGGTTTGGCTTGCACGGCATGGGGGTGTAGTGAGGGATGGTTTGGTGTTGGTTGGGTCGGTATATGTGACAGCGAAGGTGCTGTCGAGGTGGCATAACGCGCTTGTTGGAGGTGCGTACCAGCGCAATTGCCAGAGCAGTTTTCTGAATCACATCCTATGCAGCAAACCTCAGACAGTGAGTTTCGTTGCTCCCTGTCACTTGCATCCTACTCAACCTACCCCAGAACTCAGCGTCTCGCTACTGCGTTCAAGCTCGCCCGCGGCATCTGCTCGGCCCCCTCTTCTGATCTGACCCTCGAGCAACTGGAGCTCTACGGATCGCCCCCGGAACCACCTCTCAACCCTTTCATCAAGCGTCGTCCTGCTCAGGCAGCTCCAACGCCTGTCCTCCTGGCTTCGAAGAAGACCCGTCCAACTCGCGTGCCTCCATCATGGACGTTCATCCGGCCGCTCCTCGAAGCCCACAGAGAGGCGTCATATGCCCTCTCAGATGCCCTTGCTGATCTCGAGACACACGTCGCCTCACTTGACGATGTCGTATCGTCCACGTCGCGAGATCCAACCGGTTTGGATTCGAACTCTCCCGCAGCGGCTCTCCACCGGCTGAGGCAGCTCGGGGCCTGCTTCTGAGTTCTGCGCTCGTCATGGACCGTGATGCATGATCCTTCCGCTCTTTCCCATCTGTTCGCATCTCAGTTGGTTGATGTATCAAAGAGATAAGATTCTATGGGTTCTATGTAGGACGGTGGTCATGGGTCACTGCGGAAGTACTGTAATGGATGCATTTGGAATGTGTATTCTTCGGAGGTTCGTAACTAGATGGGGCAGGCGATACTTAGGGCTACAGATCGAACCGTGGGCACAGGTATAGTCATAACGGTATCCAGGGTAATTCTTTCCTTTCCGGATCCGTATACGAAAGACAACAAGCTAGAGGAGAGCAGATCATTAGATGCATAGCAGAGCGAGTCAGATACAATTACAGATGAGAAATTCATTGCGAGCATTCGTTACCTGCCGCTCCTGGCGCTCCAGAGTCCGCCCAGCAGACCATTCTGTGACCTGCCGATCGGTCGAGGTGCAGGCGCGCGAATGGCGGAATCCTGGCCTGTGACGCTGACGGCAGACGAGCTGCCCCCAGCGATGGGTGAGAAGGACAGCAGAAGCCCTCCCTGAGATCCATGGAGTGACGACAGGGAAGGATTCGCGTCTACCGCGGATGCAGGGGCCGAGGAGTGGGTCCGGTGCTCGCGGGGCGCGTACACAGGCGACTCGAAATGAGCAGACCGGGGCTCGCGCTCGGAGACGCGAGAGGGAGCAGACGGCTGGCGCTGGTAGATGCTCGGCGCAGTCGCTGGTGGAGGGGGGATGACTGCCTCACCGGACAACGAAGATTGTCGCCGGCTTGTTCTGTGGCGCGACTGGGAATGGTATTGGCCATGAGTAGCACGGTTGTGCGCATGCTCAGAGTCACTCATGTACTCCCGATCGAGACGATGAGCCGACCCGCTGTGGGACCGTGGAGACGAGCCAGTAGCCACCTCAGGTCGGATTGACTGGGGGCGAGAGCTGTACAGCGGGACACCTGTCCTCGCACCCAGAATTGCCTCGGGCGGGTCTCGGGGATTGGGCGTGGATGCGTGTCTCTCGGAACGGTGGTGGCCCCGCGAGCCTTGACCATCGTCAACCAGTCGCATAAGCGACTCCGTCACCACCTCCAGCTCCTGCGGCCCTCGAATGGTCTGGCGCACGGGCTGTCTGGTGCCTGCTTCGAGAATATGCCCATGCCTTGTGTGGTATGGGCTGGCTGGGTATGCTCCGACGAAGCTACCGAGCGACCATACGATAAGGGTCTGCTCCTCGGGGTCATGAAGTCGTCATGATCGATGGAGTCGGAGTCGCCTCCCACGGAGCTATCCGACTGCGAGTCCTCATCGGACGACCCAAGCAGGGCGGTTGGCTCTGGCAGCCCTAACAGGCCAAGGTCGCTGATGCTCGGGTTATGCGACGGGTTGTTGGACGAACGCGACGGGACCTGCGACGAGTGGACGGTCCCCCACGTCGTGGCAGGCGAGGCTTGCGTGTGGTTCACTTGCGGCGTGTTCACACCTAGAATGTTCATGATATCTTGACGATCTGCAGCACTCGAAACGGTGCCTGAAGAAAGCGGCGGCACGTTCAGCAGCGCCATACCGCGGAGGCTCGCGTTGGACAGGGTGCTAGACTGGGAATGTGGTGCGGGGGCCGGTTCAGGCTGCTCTGATTCGACCACCGTCGATGAAGCCTGTCTGCGTGCAGATCGTCCAGATGGTGTGCGATCGCGATTCGCGCGAGGGCTGGATGGACCAGCTTCTGCCCGTGAGTTATCTTCTATGATTGGTTGTTCGTAGATCGAGCGTCCCCTAGCGTTCGCACCAGACATAGCGGGTGTTGCGGCGACGTTTCGCGAGGGTCCTGCTGTGCCATTCGAACGAGCGGACGCAAGAGACGCCTGCGACGGGGAAGAGTAGGGCACCTGGAACCAAGCATACCCAGTCCCGGTACCCAACCGTACTGATAATACACAGTTGACCCTGTCGTCCTGCCACGTCGCAGAGGAACACTACGTCTGCGGGACTAGCCTGCGGGGGAGGCATACTGGGAGCAGGGTATCGA
>NW_025955102.1:0-109481 GCF_022376445.1 Fomitopsis serialis
CGCGGCTCGACAAGTCCCTCGGTCTTGAGGACCTCTAGGAGGCGGTAGTAGCGGGCAGCATACGCTTCGGAAGTTGGGTCGAGGTGCGGCATGTTCGTGTAAGCCAGGCAAACTCCTGCGGCTGTCTCATATCTTCGAGGACTGTCACCGGCTCCGGTTATGACCTTCACCGTTCGGGGACGGTCGCCCGTTATTCGGAACTTGCGGAAGGCCGAGTTGGATTCTCTCATGTGTTAGTAGGTCCGGGTCGAGCGTTGTGACAGTCTCCGATTGGCTATTTTCCTTATCACTCTCATTCATCATTTCTTGGATTTCTCTTGGCTCTCTTGGTCTTCGGACCGTATTTTCCTGTATATACTCTGGGACTTGTTCCCTTCGAATCTCAGAGACCCCCCCTACCCTCTCAATCTCACCTCGCGCCGGCAAGGTTCGTCAGCCAGTCAGTACGTTCGAAAGTCAGCAAGTTCGCCAGTCAGTCAGTACGTTCGAAGTCAGTCAGTCAGTACGTTAGTACGTTCGCCAGCTCGTAGTTGCCCCGAGAGGCTCTACACTTCTTCTCCTGCCGTCGCTCGCCTCTCTTGTCACCGTTCGTTCGACACGTCTGTCGAAACCCTCTCTCCTACTTCCGAGGCTTAGCCCTCGTCTTCGAACAGTCTTCGACATCTTCGAAGCTCTCCCACGTCGTTCGGAGTCTTGTCCGTCCTCCTCCTTCTTACCTAGACCACTGTACAGTCCCCCGTACATCTCATAGACGCAGAGGCCTCGCATACCACTGCTCGACCTCACGGTTGGGTTTTTGTGTGGCTTTTGTGTTCTTTTCGGTCGCGTCACCGTGTCCGAGTCCATCTGAGCAAAATGCTCGAAAATGTCTTCGGCACCGAGGAGAATTCTGGTGAGTCAATTGGTGAGTCTCTCGTGCAAGACAGCTGAACAATCTAACATGCTCACCTCCAGCAATCGAGCATCCGTGTGTCGAGCACAATATACAACAGGTGTGACGCAGCATAATAATCGACCTTCTTTAGATTTGATGGTGTCTTCTGCCCGATCTTATGAGCGCTGTGCCCAAGCTTCGAGGGGTCTTTCGTGAGTTCATTGCCCCAGTGAGTCTCAAATACTGAACTGAGATGGGTCCAGATAGTATGCCAGATTTCCAGGAATGGCATGATGATATCGAAACGGCGGTAGGCAGTTGTCTGGTCGTCTAGATATTGCTTGATCTGCTGTAACCTCTCGAAGGTGAGTCCATCGCCTCCGATGAACAATAGCCGCTGCTGATAATTTTCTTCGTCCTGTCCCACCTGCTCCATGAAGTCGACAAGTGCATCACGCAACTCCGTCATGATGTTCTCGTTTTTGCGTGTTGTGGCGAGGGGATGCAGGGCCGTTTTTTGTTTAGGAACGCGCAGCTTTGCCCCTTCCGTCTTGTTGAGTTTCTCGAGGGCTGACTTGTGGCAGTCGAGCTGTGGAATGGAGTACACGAGGGTCTGCAGCCATTGTAACGCGCTGACAGTATCGTAGTGATCGAGATCAATCATGTTCAACAGCTTGGGAACAGTGAGTGTCGAACGTTCGTTCTCGGCGATGCGACGGAGTTTATCGCCCAGGTCTAGAGCATCCGCCGTGAAGTCCCTGGCTTCCGCAACTGTGGCTGCGAGACCGACATCCATCTCGTTCCTCCGACCGATCCTCTGCTCGCGTTGCTTACGATACTTCTGGACATTATCCATCCGCATCACCAGGGCCTGTGTCTCGCTCTTTCCCATCTCCCGCAGCTCCTCCCGTGCACTGTCGGCAAGACGCTTCAACGTCGCGATCACGGTACTCCAACTCGGTGTGTGACCTGTCCCGGGCCCGACTGTTGTAGTTGAACAGTGACAGCTGCGCACCACATGCGAAGTACAGAATTCCTCGCGCGACTGGCAGCAAGCGGGCACTGTATGTCCTGCAGTATGCAACATCGCTCAGAACCTCGGTAACTGTCTAATGCCCACATCGATTTGTAAGTGCTACTGATACCAACACAGTGGACATGGTGCACACACCAATTTGGCCCGGGTGGACGGATTCTGCGAGTTGCAGTGACAACACCTTCGGGAGACTGTGTGTTTGTGGTGGTCCGTGCTGGAGGGGTTGCAAGCCGAAGCAGAAAATGAAAGGCGAGGGGGCTGTGTGTACTGAGTATGGTCTTTGTTGTCTCCACTGTCGAAGTGCTGATGTCTTGCCACCTGAGATGCATCCTGCCTCCTCGCCTCGACGGCACTGCAGATCCGTGCAGCCCATTCGCACTCTTTACAGTCGCATTCATCTCCCGCACCATCTCCTTGATCACAAGCTCGACGGCCATCGTCGTAAGCGCAGGTCGTGCATGTTTGATCTCGAGGGATGGATGGTTCCGTGAGTACATGTATGCACTCTCGTCATCGGATGGCTTCGGGAGTCCTGCGGTGTCTTCCATGACTGCGTGGACAATCTTCGCAAATGTATGTTTCGTGTTTCCGCTGAGGAAGCGGGCGATCATTGTTCGCTGTGGTTCATCGCGTTGGATCTTCTCGCCATTGTCATCCTTTGACCTGAACAAGTTGTACAAGAAATCCCCGAGTGTCCAGCTCAGCTGGCCAAGCACCCTCAACATGATATTGAGCTTGTCCTTGTCTGTCCGTCGTGGCTGACGAGCTGCTTGGAATGATTGTCCACAAAGACAGCAGCCTGAGGGTTCGGCCACCGAGCCAGACTGAGTACCAGATGTGCGATGTCCATCTCTGAACACGAAGTTGATGGGAGTACTGTTGGTAGACATCTCTCAAAATGCATCATTCATTCTGTATACTATATGTACACTCGAACGGATGATAAATCGTGCTAGTTCGCCTCATGTTTGGCCACGAACATGAGTTGACGCCCGTCTGATCTGCGCGAGGTGAAGTCACTAGTTGCCTTATAAGTCTAAACCGCAGGCCCTATATGGACGGCGCGTCTCGCTGCAGACCAAAAACGAGAGTATCTCTTTTTGGTCAGCTACGGAGACTAATAGTGCACAGTCAAAAACGTCGGTGGCTGCTATAATTCAACCATGGTCTGGCTTGTAACCGCTCTGCGGGAGCAGTCTCGCCTGTTTTGGCGCGAAGTCGGCGGACTCGTGACCAGGAGGAAGGCGCGGCAGGGCGGCATGGGCTTCGGGAAGCAGGCGCAGTGCGGGGTCAAGGGGCCATTCTGGTCGCGCTCGCTCGAGCTCTCCTCAAGTCTCAGCCGTCGCATTCTCGCCTGGACTGGACCGCGTCGTATGTCGTACCGTGCGACCATGGGCGCGCGGCGAACTGCGAGACTCTGGGAGTGGACGGGTGGCTGTGGCAGCAGCGGCAGATTCGGCCAGAATGACTGTAGCTTGCTGGAGATTGCCGGTGGTGAGGGCGGTGTGAAACGGCGAGGGTGGAAGGGGCGGAGTAGGTAGGAGCAGGGCCGGATTAGGTTGGGGAATTGGAGAGGGTGGAGACTGCGCGCGGGCAACATCCGTCCTCGTCTATTTGGTCGGAGCTTGTACAGGAGTCCTCATAAGGGCGAACCGAGCATAGTCATGAGACTCACTTCCACCATCTCCCCCTCATCCGCTCGTGCTCCTCTCGCTGTCTCTCGCTCTTCCCCCAGTCACAACAATGTCTTTCACCAACGGCAACGGTTCCCCCACCAAGCCCATCCCCATCGACGCACACCGCCGGCGGTCTGCCTCAGACTCGGAGTCGTCTGAGAGTTCCTGCTCGCCTACCACCCCGTACTCCTCTGGCGCGTCATTCCCGACACCGGCGACGGGCAACCCTCGCGTCGCACCCGTCTCGCCCTCGACATCTCCTATCTTGTCCTACTTCTTCGGCCAGACCTCGCCTAAGGCTCCTGCCAACTCTCTCCCTTTCCGTCGCAACTTCGGTCCTCCCGCAATCGACGAAGGTACGTGCATGACTTCTGTAGTCAGAAATAAGCTCTAAACGTGATTCTAGATGATGAGGCGCCCGCCTCTCCCCAGTCGCCGACCAAGCATGCCCGCCGCGCAAGCACAGCGTGGGCGGGCAGTGAGCGGTTCGCACAACCCCCTGCAGCGACCCCGGAGCAGCACGACAGAGCGACGGGTGTGCTCAGGAGGCTTTCCCTCGGGGGCGCTATGGCGAGAGTGAGTACCCTCACAGCCATGTCCATACCTACTCGCGTCCTCATCGGCACCGCCACTTAGCCACAGATCCCGCAGTTCAAGAATGCGACGTCGGGCGAGGGTATGCAGCGGAGCGCCACCCCGCCCACGCTCTCGTCCACCCCTACGCCGATGAACGGCACGCCGCGTAAGACGCGGCGGTCAAACACGATCAACCCGGGCACCCAGAGGCCCAAGCGCGCCCCGTCGCCGATGGGCGAGCGCATCCTCACGGGGCACTTCGACAGCTTCCATTGAGCGGCTGTTGTCTGCGGTTCCGTGCGCGGTTGATCCCTTGTGAGCTCCTCATCATCTCTTCGCCTTCTCTCCGCATGGTCGTTCTCGCTAGGCGCACCCACGGAAACCCGCCAAGTTCGGCAGGAACTTGACGGCGTCTTGTACCATCATCACCTGTTCTGCTCCTGTGCCATCTTGTCTCAATGCCCTTACATCCCGCATCCGCATCCGCCGTCCCGCATCTTACCTCCGCTCTGCCAATCCCGCGAAGCGGCCCCCTCATCGATGTCGTCGCGCCTCCGCAAAAGTCTTGACGAGCTGGACACTCATTACCTCCGCACTCGTCCCTCCCTCCCTAGCTTCTATTGCCGCGCCGCCCCCTATGTGTGCAAGAGGGCGGTGCCGGCGACAGCATTCGCTCGCTACCACCGCACCGCAAACAAGTTGTACGCCTACGGCAAGTAACAAGTGTAATTCCACCGCGTTAATCTCCCCGGGCGCGCCACCATCCTCCACCGAACCCCGCGCGCGGGCGGGCTCTGCGTCGTCTGAGCCTCGTCATCTGTCGTGATCACCTGTGCGTCTCCGCCCGGTCCTTCGTATTCGTCGCGCCGAAGCCGACCTCCTCCCTGGTCGGTCAGATTCATATTTAATGTCTGTGTCAGACAGAAGTCAAGACTGGATTTGGTGTATTTGTATGGTAGCATCTCTGTCGGTTTGCGTGTATATGGATTTGGATGGAAATACGAACGAAAGCTCTCAACTTGGATCATGCGTCGAGAGGGATCTGCGTCGGGCTAAGCTTATGACAGTGGACGCGACCTTCTACTGACTGACGACCGTCAATACGTGAGCGCTCCAAAGTCTGTTCTAGTAGGTATGCGTACGGCCAGCTGCGGTGCGTGCAAGCGTAAGCTTCTCGATGAGAAATTGGTGTTCGTAAGTATCTTGGAGATGGGCAAGGGGGTGGACAGCTGGGTGGGCGGACGTGCGAGTAGGCGGACAAGCGAATAGTAGTTGGTAGCTGAGCAGAGGGGCTGATGGGCAGAGGGGCGAGGATGCAGACGAGCGGGTGGGTGAACGGGCAGATAAGCGAGCACGCGCATGCGCATGCGAGTACGATTGAAGCTTGGAGAGCGAGGGAACATACGAGCGGCGGGATATGCATGAAGCGTCGGGCACGGACTGTACACGGAGGACAAATCTTTCGAAAGAAGAAGCCTAGCCAGCGCCGTCGTGTAAAGCGCAACACACTGTGGCTATATCCCACAGCGGTCAGCGTATGGCGGACTTGACACCGAATCACAAACCTTTGTGGTGCCCGTTGTATTGACGAACAGTCTCGCCAGAGGCCATTTCCCACAGACGCGCTGTGTGATCTGAGGACGCTGCAGAGGGAGGCGGAATTAGCGGCCGCGAATTCTGGACGTGGTGGCCTATAGATCACCTGTAACGAGGTACGCTGAGTCCGCGCTGAACACACAATCCCAGACCCATCGTTGGTGTCCCTGAAGAACCTTCTCGAGCCTGAATTCATATGACGGTGTCAGGGACCATATCTTCACTGTCGTATCCGCTGAACACGTGGCTAAATATCTGCGTAGTGAAATGATCAAGAGAGGATGTGAAGGAGCTGATCTATTTGCTTACTTCGCGTCAGGGCTCAGAAGACACTTGGTCAAGTATTTGTTGTGCGCCTGGAATCTTGTGACAGGTTGGAATCGAGGCAGTTCTGAACGTTCCTCATTGATCTTCCAAACGTAACACTCGCCCTGCCTGGGTGTTCAGTCCCTTCCATTACACCGCGAATTATCCATAGAGTCAACACGCCTTGTAATTTCCCGCAACGAGGCAGGATCCATCCGACGCAAGGCTAATGGAATGCATTGGGGTGTCACCAGCTGGGGTCTAGACGAATATCGAACGTGAGCATTGACACGAAGGAATACTCTCGAGGAACTGTACCAGTTCGTGGGTACAGATGTTCTCTGAAAGGTCCCATTGTCTGATTCTTCCGGCCTGGTCACACGAGATGAGTTCTCCCTGGTTTGGATGGACCACTACGTCGTTGACTGCGAGGCATGAGCATTGCAAAGAAATCGGCACACTGGAACTAAGGATTACCGGGCACCTCGTTGTCGTAGTCCCTGTGAAGATGGGCACTCCTGAGGCCCGGTCAGTCAAGAGGACAACGTGGCAAGGACCTCCAAATGTACCGAACACCCCAAATCTTGATCATTCCGTCTTCACTTCCAGTAACCAGCCACTTGCCTTCGCCGTGGAAAGACAGTGAAGTGATATTCATAGTGTGCCCTTCAAAGGTGGCAAGCTGGATAGGTTTAGCTCTACCAACCTGATTCCTAATTGCCGATGATTAACCTACGGGGGTGGAAGACGTGCTGGCTACCTCGTAGATATTGATCTTCTTATGTATCGCTGCGGCCAGCAAACGCTTACTGAGAGCCCGCTCACTCGTAAGTTCAGGTAGCGAGGGACGGAACGGACTCACTCCGGAGATATCGCTAAACGATTCACTTGCTGTTGGAGTTCAAGAGGTTCATCAACTCACTTCATGGGAACACACAAGCGTCGTCCTCACTCCTGACTCCTCTTTCCGCGCGATCGTTCTGGCGCAAATACCACTCCAAGCTTCCCAAAATCGTATATCATGATCGTACGAGCCGGTCGCTAGGATCACAGACATATCATGAGGAGGTGCTGTTGTTCTGGATGTTGTTGAAGGCATGGTGGTTGTGTGCAACCTGCTTTCCAGGCCACACTCCGGGACGCGCAGTACGGCAGGGCGACTTCCATACTCAGCGTGCCTGGGAGATTATTGACTGTATCAACCTCTCGGAGATGCTCGCGACCTATGCAATTGTTCTTGTTCGCTATGTGTCGCCTCGGCTAGCCTGCATCCTCTTGCCAATCATTCAAACGACCCATCTGGCCACATCAGGCTACGGTTATGTGCCCACTAAAATAGTAGCAGGTCGGGCCTTCCGCACCACGCGCCTTCAATTGCCACATCGCATTTCGGCGTCTGTCTCCTCGTTCTCCTCTACTTGCTCGCCGTATAGGTTCGGAAAGCTTATATCTGCACTCTACGCACCAAAATCAGCGGTATGAAGGCGTCAGCAAGGCCATATCAATGACCCGAGTGCACCGGCAGCAAGTCGTCTGAGGGCCTCACTGACCACTGACCACTGAGTTCTAGGCCTTCCTTGAATTTACGTACAATACGCAGCTCGTAGGGACGCGCCCTCCCCTCTGTGGAAAGGGCCTCGAGGTGGTCCTCTCTCGTGTCTGCCTAGGGGAGACTAAGAGGAGAGACAGACACAGATGGCTTTCTCAGCCTCATCCGGACGAACCGTACCAGGTAATAAGAATCGTGATTGGTGGTGAGTACATGTGCCCTGTCTTGCTATAACTCAATCGTTGAGAAATCCCAGAAGGTGCTTCAAGATCTATGTACCTCTTAGTGAGACGGGGCCGGGCTGACGGGCGCACGCCCTCCCGCTCCTCAACAAGGTCGCGCTTAGAGCCTGCACTGTACAAGAGCGGGAGACTGGGGGCCTTCGCTTGATACCAGTACCCAGGCTGAGGGTTGCTTGGACAAGCGCTGTCAGATTTCCCAGTGAGTTGAAATCACCACCCTGTTTGATCGAACTCTGTCCGACTTGGTCTTGCATGTACACAGTCCCAACACCTTCCTGATAATCGACAAATGCTATCTCTATGGTGTCTCAACCATTTGACATACTCGGCCATCTCACTCCCCGGATCAATTGGTCATTATTGCCTCGTTCAGGCGTACTATTCGTGCGACAGAATAGCTCGCATACTGAGCTTTCTGCGAGCTCCTCCCCATCGTCGGATGAATCTCGCCGAGATAGAGAGGCAGATACAGTTGGCGTCGAAACGTCATCGTATCCCACGCACCGGTGCAGTACACTGTGTGAGTACCGCGGTGCTTCTTAAAAGCTTCCATTGATTCACTAGGATTCACCGGGAGCCGACAGACTACTTTCCCGCAAGCTTGTAATGCATGTCAATCTTCGCGGCGGCCTTGGGTGGACTTCCCGTTGGGTTCAGCGCCTGGCAGTTGATTCCACAGCGCCGGATTGATTGCGCCGGGTGTCGTTAACCCGCTGCTTTCGAGGTGAGGGAATTCGTTTTGCAAACGTACAAACCGCCTGGGACGCACGCTGATCCGCCTGTCTCGCAGCGACCAATGACGCCGTCAGAGAAGGTTTTTGGACGCCACGATGGTATTTCGACTTCTTAAGATCTGCAGTCCCTCCGCTCAATCGGCCCTACCTGGGCGCTGGCACTTAAGGGGTACGACCTTCACAGTGACATGAATTGTTTCGTTCCAGGAGCGGCCCTGCCGTGCTGCCTACGTCAAAGTGAAGGAACGCCGTGTGGCGTATACGACTCTGTCGCGACCAAGATATACTCAAAATAGACATGGGAATGAACCATGGTCCCTGCCTTATCTGATACTGGCATATCGACGCGCGGCACCGCCCATGCAAGATGGACCTTCGAAGACGAAGTAGGGAAGCGCATAATGGCGCAGGGCACGGCTCATGATTGACTGAGGTGGGCTTTCGGATGGGAGCTTTTTGCATTGGCTGGGCTGCCCGAGAGAGACCGTGAGTGCAAAGCAAATTCTCTGTGAATCTTCTCTTCATGAGCGGTCCCCTGCACGACGCTCATCAATTGTGTGATAGTTCTGGTGCCGAACGCGGTTCAAGGCCTACCAGTAGTTTGCACAACATTGCAGCGTGCGACTTGTTTGATACCGGAAGTTCCACGATACCCACGGTTCCATCTGCCTCCGATCCCAGTGGAGGCGCAGGAAGCGCGACAATATTGCTTGATTCCCCACACTCAGCCAAATCTCCAAGACGAATATGCAAGATCGGCATGAATGTGTCTCACCGTGGGGACAGCTCTGGCCTGCCTCTACGCGGCTCCAATCTGACGGGAGGCGTGCACGTAAAACCGTATATCTCCTTACGATCGTAGCTAACTGCCCCGACCCCAACTCACCTCCCTCTCACAACCTCCCTTTCCTTGATGGCTCTCCTCTCTCTCAACTACGATGTGCTCTCCGCGATCGTGGAACAGACCGACTCGGGCTCGGCGCTCAAGCTGTCGATGGCTTCTCGCGGAGCGTACGCCCTTGGAATCGCCCAAGCCCTCGCTAGCGTCACCCTGTCTCGTTCCCAACTGCAACTTTCCGCTTTCTGCAATTACATACTGGCGGAGCCTAGCCGGATAACCCATCTTCGAGAGCTCACCATCGAGAGCCCCGCATTCGGTGTTGCACGCCACATCGAGTTCCAGCGCACCGCCGACTTCTCTGCCGCTGCAGAGCTGGCCGACGTGTTGGAGAGAGCCCACCGCCTGCAGCACCTCTCCATCGCGTGTTTCGAGGGTCTCATCGCGAGCGAGCCACGCATAGGCGATGCCATCTGCGCGTTACCGGACCTTGTGGAGATCAGTCTTCACAACTGCGGCCGATTGGCGATGGGCGTTCTGTCTCGCCTGCGGAGTCCCCTGCGCAAGGTCAAATTCACCGCTCTATTCAATAGGAAGCTCCCTACCTTCTTCCACCGACTGCAATCTCTGGATCGCCTCGAGACGCTAGAACTCGCCCATCTGGACCTGTCAGATGGGAGCCAGCCACACGGCGAGGTCCACGAACTTCCCCACATGCCTTCCTTGCGTTCTCTATCCTTGCGAGGGAGCACAGCGCGTATGTCGCTGTTCGTACGCGCGATGCCGAACCTCCAGCGCTTGCGTCTCGCCGACGTGTTCAGCAAAGCACAGGGAGGGCCGGGAGGTCAAAAGAAAGAATGCTGGGCACGTTTGGCTTACCTCAAAGGAAACGTTCCCGACCTGCAGCAATGGGACGTAGCATGTCCAGTACGGTGGCTCCAGCTCGGTCTCACCGCCTACCATTATGACAACGCAGTCGACATCATTCGCCGCACAGCGCCCACCGTTTGTCTTTGCCGGTGGAGACAAAGGTAGACGCAACATTCTGGACCCGCTTCGTCGACGCAGCCTCGGGGGTGCGACACCTTGAGCTGTGCTTAGACGAGGGTAAGATCCGCAAGCTGTCGTGGTGGTTGGTGAATCTGTTTCTCCTTCGACGCACCTCACACGGTCATCTGACATGGTCACCATCTACAGGACCATATCCCTTATTTGCTTCGAACGCTATCAATTGCGTCAATCTTCATCTCTGTAAGATATACGCAAAGGCCAGGTGAAGAAGACTCCGAGCCTGCCGATGTCAGGAGTGATAGTACTTGCCGGACGATACGGGAACGCGTAGCAGTGGCGATTCCCGCTCTCAAGTACGTCGCTGTCGCCATCGCGACGAGAGGGGAGGATCCCTTCGACGAGCAGCAGAAGGCCCTGGCATGGTGGCAGATCACTAGGGTGTCTGGGATGACAAGCCTCAATGTCGTCCCGTACGAGAAAAGCGCCTCTCTGCGAGATCATCTGGTGAACATGAACTATTGAGCTTCGATGTTATGCTCAACGCGTACGTGCATATATCGATGTCACTTCTGCACCTCTTGACTTAGCCACGAATAGCAGCTTGACATGCAGTACTGCCGAAGCGATCGTTGATCGAGACGCTAGCCCAGTAGGACACATGTTCTACCATTGAAATGTGGTGGACACTGATGTACAGAACAATGGTTAGTAGCAAAGCATGCGAAGACGTCCATTATCACTATGGCGTGGATGATCTGCATATTGACGCAGACAAGCACTAGACTTTACGATACCATACCATGGGCGGATGAACGTGAGTAACAATAGACATGCTGATAGACATGCCGGGCAATACTACGGGGTATACTATTCCGGAAGACCAAAGGACTGGAAGGATAGCGACAGAAAGCGCGAGTCAATCTAAACCAAGGTGTATCATAGGTCGAAAAGTGCTAGATATCTTACACTACCCGCAGAAACTGAAGGTTCTTCGTGTTCAATTCATATATGTACAAGCACGCTGAAACGACAACAAGAAATGAGAGCATTGTTGACATCGTTACTTGACGGGAGAGGACCAGTGTACCTACCAAGCTCGGCGTGATTATGATCGTGATTTCATCCCAATTGCCTTAACCCTTGCTTAATACCCCGCCCAAGAAAGCTTCAACCCTCACTCCGCTATATCGAACTCGTCCGGGATCGTAGCGATGCTCATGGGCCGTGGCTTCGCCTCGAGCATGTTGATGATATCCTCGAGCTCAGGACCACCGCCGGGAGTGGGCGTCGTCTTCCCGTTGACGTGGGCATCCGCATCATGCCCTTCCGGCGTAACAGAGCCCGCACGGTCCGTCTCCTCGTGAGCAGACTCAATCAAGTGAGCATCAATGTGGTCCTCGGCCTGGATAGTCTCCTCGTGGTGCACTGCATCCGCTGCAGCGAGAAGTTCATGCACGCCCTCCTCGTGAGCTATCGTTTCTTCCGGCTTCGGTACCACCTCCTCCAACGCCTCCTCTGCACTGATATCCGGGACTCCGTGCTCCGCCAACTCTTCCTCCTTCGAGTTCAGGATGGCTTCGGCGGTCTCGACGGCGGCCGCGTGCACGTCAGGGTCATCAGTGAGTCCAGCTGACGCGTGCTGCGGCTCGTCAATGAGTGTGCTTTCCGAGCTATCGTGCTCATGCGCCTGGACAGGGCTTGAGAACGCATCGGATTCCTGATAATATTCATGCTCGGGTTGGTAGGCATCTTCATGAGGCTCATCTGGGATCTCTGCAGGTACAAGCTCTAGCTGAATCGGCGGTTCCGTGTCGCTGCGGCGTTGCGGCGCTTGCTGCCGCCTTCGCTTTCGTGGGCGTCGCAGCGGCCCCCTGGTCTTCACCCCGGTCCCTCTTGCAGCAGTAGCTGCGCCCCTCGCCGTACCCCTGCAGCCGGTGAACCCCTAGCAGCAGGACCGCCCCTTGTCGCAGTTGCCGCGGGAACCGGAGTCCTCGCTTTGCTCAAGCTCGCCGCGGTAGGCTTGCTCAACCGCTCCAAGACTCCTGGTGTTGTCGCCTTCCTAACTGGGGTGGGACAGGGGACTGCGCGTTGCGCGACCTCGCAGAGACGCGGCTGTGGGAGCGAAGAGTCCCGACGACGGCGTCTTCGGTCTCATCGTCGCCGGTGTGGTGGCAGTGGTCTGCGAAGGGGTCTTTGGGCGCATAGACGGGGTCTTCGGTCGCGCGACGGAGTTTTCGGTCGCGCAGACGGGGTCTTCGGTCGCGCGGGGGCGTCTTCACGGGCGTATGAGACGCGCGAGACGACGGACGCGGTCTAGCGGGTGTCGATTTAGGCGTGACAGCCTTGGCAGGAGTCGAGGCAGACGTCGATGGAGAAGGATGGTAAGCAGTTGGAGGAGATTTCGTGGACGAACGCGCTGGTGTCCGGGTAGTACCACCAGCGGTGCTCGGCCTGCTAGCAGTTTTCGACGGTGTGCTCGGCACGCGGGGCTGGTTAACCGTCCCAGTGCTCGACAGTCGCGATGCTACGGGTTTGGGCACAGGCACCGCAATCTCTGGTGGAGAGGAGGGGGGGTCGACTGCAGCAACCGCTGGATCGGAAGCTGGCTCCGGGATTGGCACAGAATCGGCAGGCGGTGACTTGGCCAGACTGCTATCAACGAACCTCGCAAGCTGGTCTGCTATACTTGGGCTAGCAGTCGACGAAGGTCTCGGTCTTGGAGGCCATTCCCGCTTGTCCCTCTGCTCTATCCTCTCCGCATCTCCATTACGCTAGTTTGCGAGGTGACGCTCGACGTGCGTGAAGGTCCATTTGGCACAATCGATTGGCGTTTAGTCTGCTGCTCGAAGCGACCGATGAGGTTGGCGACCTCTGCCTGGGACGTTCGTCGGGCAATGGCCTGCATTACACGCGAACAGTGAAGGATCAGCAGTGGTGTGCTGGACGAGCACTGGGTGAGCGTACATGGTGTTATACCCGATGGGTGACGTGTAAGGAATGGTTCTGATCTGTGCTGGTGAAACTGGCGATAGTCAAGAGCAAGGGCCCTCGCCGGCGAGAGCGGTGTAGACGTGCTTCAGGATGGCAAACGCGATGATGACTGTGAAGGTTCAAGTTGTGTAGAGAAGCCGGTACAAACACTCAGTACACTACGCTTACTGGCAGTATTGACTCATTGATCATTCGTAATCGGAGTGTCAACATTTGTAATCCTGCGTAAGTAGCAACTCGTTTGATCGGACTGCGTTGTACGTGTCACTCTCACCAAACTCTCACTGCCAGTGGGTGTACCGTAACCCGGCAGCATCAATGCGTGGTGTTTAGGACGTGCTATTGATGCTGTGCCAGGCGAACGAAGTCGTGCCGCCGGGCGTATACAGACCAGTGACGGTGTGAGTGAAGACAGGAGACTGCCAGTGCTTGAGCAGGACCATCATGACTAGAACCAAGCGGGTAACAGCATGCTATGTAACACTACGTGGTGCCCGTGAGACATGCGCTGAAACGCGTCGGTAACTCACCTATCGTTCAATTCCTAGATGTCGGACAGAGCACTGCACTACAACCAGTGACGATCATGCGTACATAATGTCATATGTATTGATGAGTGTCAGTTGCGTTTCCAACCCATGCATGTTCGGCGGTCGCTCATGATTCACCGCCTTCCTCATAGGAACTGTGCTTGCGCGTGCACAGTGATTTAGGTTCATGGCACCCTGGCATAGCACAGGCTTACCCTGTCTGCTACTCTCCTGGTTAATCAGCTCGTATGACACAATTGCCCTCTATCCCGACGGTCACCATCACAGGTCATACATGGATACTCGTCTGCAAACGGGGTTAGGTATCGGAGACGGGTGGAGCTGGACGCCTCATGTGAAATGCTAGCCAGACCTGAAACACAACCTCTTTGACGGGAGGCAGGATGGTCGGCCTCCGCACGGATCTACTGTGGTAAGTCAGAATAGGATATATATCTGAGGATCTTCGTTGCCACGTCTTCGTGACAGTTGGTCGGTGTGGGATTCACTCTACATATCTTTCGAGCTAGCGGTATCATTCGAGCATATCAGTGGCCTGACCAAGTACCATCAGGAGAGCCTCCGACTATTGCCACAGCAATTCCTCGCTTTGTGATTCCTACACTAGCCCCTCGTCGTGGTAGTGGTCCAGTGAGTGTTACGCTGAGTTGCGTGGATCACGAGTTTCTCATGGTACTGCTTCGCTTACACCCGTACGTTGAGATTTGGGCCAGTGCCAGCCGGTATCACGTTCGGGATCTTCGAACATGCAAGGTACTGACCACAACTACTGCATTGACGAAGACCGGAAAGACAAGGATATCGTCATTGCGTCGTGGGATCTTCCCGGGGATCAAACGCCATCCTGGACGCCTATGGTCCCGGCCTCATGAAACGGCGGATCGGCTGTGAGTGATCGTGCTGGCAGTTGATGCTCTGGAGGTCAAATGGAGGTTCGGTCAGTCCGAAGGTCGAGAAGGATCCAGTCGAGCATGCTCTACGGTGCCTGCCATGAGTTCTATATAATGCTGCGATTGCCCAGTCTTTCCTGGGACGCTCCGAAACCCTACCTGCGGCCTGTACTGATATTGAGCAATGTTCATTCGTGATGCCGCTATGGGCATGGCCACCAAGGCAGCCGTTGTACTGACTTTGCTGGGAGCCGTGCAGACGAGCGCGAACGAATTGGTGAAGGTCCCCATCAAGTCAACATTGATGTACGCATCCCGCCTCTCTACTTCAGTTGATGATCATGACCTCCAACTTTCTGCAGATCGGACGCGACAGGTTTCGGTAGGCCTCAGCTTCATCTGCACTGAGCAGTGTAGGCTAACGCCGCTGTCTGAACAAACTCAGATTCGTCCGCGCCCATGACGAATGCTCAAGTGAAGGTGGTCACCGCTGGTGTGTGACTCCGATGGCTCGCACACCGAATGTTCTACTTATCTCCATAACGTATAGTCCAGGCAGGGGATGGACAGACGTTCCCCAATGTTCTAGTCGACACAGGCAGTGCTATCCTGTGGGTAGGCGCAGAGCAGAAGTACGTTCCTGGACAGTATACCCAGGTGTAAGTCCACTGCACCAGGTTGATAATCCCACTCCACGTTGCTGACTGTCGGGTGTCTGTTCAGCATGAACCAGACGTTCTCGGTAGGGTAGGTGTATCACTAAGCTCCTGCAGTTTGTAATTTCGAACGCCCTTGTCAGCTATGGATCTGGTGGCGTCAATGGAACCGCGTACATGGACCGCGTAACGATCGGCTCTGCGACCGTAGACAACCAGATCATTGGCAGCGAGGGTTACATTACGGGGTTCACTCTCGTAGAGCCCATCGACGGACTGCGTGAGTCCTTCACTGGCATTGGCGACTACAGCGCAGCAACATTGATGTGTCACATTCAGTTGGTCTTGGTCCTCCGAATTCGAATCAGGGTGAAGTGTCGGGCTACAACACGACACCGACGTTCATGGACAACCTGTACGCTCAAGGGAGCATATCGGAGCCGGTCTTTGGGTTGTACATCGCACCCTATGTGGATGGCGAGGAGAACACCGGAGAAATAACCTTTGGCGGCGTCGATTCGAGCAAGTTTACCGGTGCGTCTGCGGATAATTGGAGCTCGAATACACGAGACGTTATTGATCTGCATCTATACGGCGCATTGTGTTGCAGGAGACATCGAATGGATTGCACAGACGACGCCCACCAATGAACATTGGAATTTCATGGTGTGGATGCAGATGGAGTTGACTCACGAATTAGTGCAACTCACGACAGTGCATCAATCTAGGCCTCCAGCCTTGGATGGGGAAACATTACTGTCTCTCCGCCCATCTATGCCCGGACGGACTGCGGCGTTCTCTATATTCTAATCCCTACGTAAGTGTTCCAACCCTGCCATGGATCGTCCAACGACTGTGATAAGCTAATTCGATTGCGGACGATCAGCGAGACTGCGCTCGACATCGTGCACGCCGTTCCAGGCGCGAGCCTTGACGAATCCGATTCCCAGTTGTCTGCTTGCCTCGTCTTTCCGAGCAATATGACCGTCGCCGAACTGCCCGCCCTCGACATCGGATTGGGCAACCTGTCCGTATCCATCCCCGCCACGGAGTGCGTAGCCTACACATCCTCTTTCGTATGCGTGACTGACACGTAGAGTTGGCGCCATGATCATACAGCTACGTTGTTCCAGAGAGCATGTACCCGCTGCTGAACGTGACCGACGACGGACAAATACACACATGGTTGTGTCCTGGAGGGCCAGCATTCGTCGGTCTCGGACAGAAGGCATTGGAACGTATCTACTCCGCCTATGACAGTGCGTTTCGGGATTTCGATTGAGTGACGCCTTGTAATTGACACCTCACCTTGAACGTAGTTGTAAACAATCGTGAGTCTGATATGGGCCTCCAAGATTCTAGTGCTGACATGTTGTTATTTTACCAGTGGTCGGATTCGCCATCGCGGCAGATGCGTAAGAAACCGAGCGCATCACCGCCGCTCACGAATTATGCATTGGACCGAGAATGTGGTCAACCTTGACAGTGGACTCAATCGGATTTTGGACAGAGTTTTGTTGCACGGACGCTGATATCCATCTGGTGTTATCCTTGTCGCTTGTCAATGCCCGTGTGACTAGAATGTGAAGCTTTGGAGTGACGCAGTGATTGGACGACTCGGAGCAAATCGTGAGATCTGACATTTCCTGTCAATACTACTATGCAAAAGCATCGAAATCACGACGGTTTTTGTCATATCTCCTTAATGGCATCATGATTGGAGTGCTGGTGTCAAGCAATTGCGAAACCACTGGCAATGACCCGAACCAAACCTTTGAGAGCAAAAAAAGCGAGGACAGCATAGACAACAAAACAAGTGATGATACAACTTCACTTCCTGCATCCTGCCCCCTATTTGGATTTCGTTCCTCCTTTCGATTCAGGTGCACCCATCGACACCTTTCCCACCATTGGCATTGGTCGCCTAGAGAAGACCATCTTGCGCTTCACCACAGCTATCACGTCCCAACTGGTAGGTTGGGCGAGCCTCGGAGATACATCCCCGTCTGGAATGGTATCCAACGCATCCGCAACGACTTTGTTGCTGGAACTAGGTGGATTGTGTCGGTGGAGGACGCGAGTGGTTTTGGCAAGTTCACCAGCTTGCCCTCCAAAAGATGGTGTCCGATCAGCAGAGTCGGCTTCTTCTACGAGTCGACAAAGAGCAGGTCAAGCGCTGTATAAACACATAGTATAGATACCAGTGATAACTCACTGTAGCCTCATCGATTCGCAGTGTCCCGATTGTTTGACCCTCGTTGTCTCCAGCCACGTCCAGCTTGCCTTGCAACTCGATGAGGACGAGGCCTTCGCTTCCAAATTGTGCAAGCGGCGGCGGAAAGGTGTTGTCGTTGTTTGATGTGGACGAGAGCGAGATGTTGATGGGAACAATCATGATAGCAGCAGGCCCGGCGAGGTGTAGGAGCGACTCCGAGCGAGCGGGAGAGACGCGTCGCGACGCGTAGTAGCCGTAGGACAAACGCGTCAGTGGCGAAACACGTGAGCCCTGTGAGACTTTCTGGTCAACCCACACAGCTACGGGTCGTCGGTCGTGCATCTTGACTGGTGCTTCCTCACCCTGTTACCATGAGCTCTGATCAGGCTACAGCTACTCTCCAAAATATTCCAAGTGGACACCAGCTTGTTAAACTGCCCTCAGGAACAATTATTGAGTGCGACATGGCTCCTCCACCAATTCGAGCCTATACGACCGACGAGCGCGAGTCAAAGGCGAAGCTAGCCCTCTGTCTTCATCCATGGTCATGGCTTGGCGGATGTATGGACGACCCGTGCGTTCTGCGCTACTACCATCATTTACCTGCATTTCACCTGAACTATCCTCCGGACGTGCTGTCATGAACGACCGATGTACGGTGTTACCATGTCGAGCCAGTGTCTTGCGTCTGCTGGTTGGGCCTCTGAACAGTCTCGGCTACCACGTCATACGCTACAACTCTCGCAGCGTTGGAAGTCTTCTGGTTGGCCTTCGCTCACGGGCAGCCGAGAAGCGCAAGACTTGCGCGAACTCGTACAGTGGGCAATCGATCGCCTCCATTCTGTCGAATCCGTCGTCCTCGTCGTACGTATGCATCAATATTGCGGAAGTACTGCCATACATATCTAGCTGCACTGCAGGGCTATTCATATGGCTCCCTCATAGCCTCTCTCCACCCACCGCTTCCGCACCCTAAAGTCTCTCACATCATGATCTCCTACCCACTCAGTGTTCGCCATTGGCTCACACATTCCGCGGGAGTACCTATACTGCAGCACTTACTGCGCTCGTCCGGGACGACCGCGCGCGGGTGCTCATTGTCCATGGGGATCACGATGACTTCACTGATGCCGAGATATACGAGGCGTGGACACGCAGCCTTGCCGAGGCAGCCGCGGAAAGTGTCTTGGAGGTTGTAAAGGTCGAGGGGGCAACTCACTTCTGGCGAGAAGGGGAAGCGAGGGTGAAGCTGGTGGAGACGATTGAAACGTGGTTAACATGAATGTCACTGAGTTGCAACTGAGACGTGTATAATATCGGTCAACGCGTCATGATCTCCACGAGCACAGTTGAAGCTCGACAATAAGTTCAAGGATGCTTCTTCGCGCATAGAGATCATCCATATCCTGACGCTAATGTTCAAATCCTGCGGACTAACGCCTGCTACGAACCTGCCTGTTGACCGTCGAACAAACACTGTAGCCGTCATCATCACAGCGTTGACATGGGAGAGCTTGGGGCGGTAACGGCAGGTAAGGTGAGAGCCAACTATGGAAGGATAGTGTAGTACGGCAGCGAGCCAAGACTACTTATCCCCCGCCGATCCCAGCCGTGCCCAGCTGTGTGAGGCTGCCTCCCAGAGCGTATAGACCGTGAGCGTGAGCTCGCAAAGTAAGACCAAGAGCTGACGCTCTGCGAGTGAGAGTTTAAGTACATCCATCTAGGTAGAATCTCCGATCTCATGATGATGAAGATGATTGACGTAAGCTCGCAGGGAAGCTGTGAGACGCAGTGCAAGCGCGAAGCTTCTTTGCTGGCGTGTTGAAACGGCAGTGGATGACTCATACGAGCTTCAAGGATTGACGGTGATGCGCAAGCACCACCGAGACGTATCGGATACTGATACACAGATGGTGCTAAGCTTAAGGGCACCTCTAATTGTCATAGATAACTGCTTACCGCGTGTGAGCAGAATATTGGATGAGGCTCGTCATGAACATGTCCAGGGTTGCCCAGATAGCATGGATTTGGATGAAACGAGAACCAAACAGCTGCGAACGAAACAAACAGCTGCGCAACACAAGACTCCTGACATACAAATTGCGCTCATGTCAGTACGACGAAGCAGCTAGGTTATGAATCGGCACGATCGGACACTCACAACACATTGAGCCGTGCACTATGCTTCTATCAAACGGAATAATCCTCGTCGTACACATTCTACAACTCTCCTCCAGACTGGCCTCCAAGATCCTTTGGGACCTCGACCATATATGTTGAACACCCGTAGATCCTTGGAAAACAGACGTTCGAGCGTGCGATTAATGTTTGGCCAATCCAACGCTCGAAGGGTATCAAACCGCCTGGACGGGACATCCAGATCCAAGAGTGGGGCATCTATCGTCAAAGTGATCGTTTCGAGGAAAGGAGAGTGGAGTTGGGATATGAGTACGCTGGACCATAGCAGATCCGAGTCCGTTTGCCCAGTATCTTGCGACGCGTAACAGCTGGCTGGATCGACAGAGTGCGCAAATTTACGCAGGGTGCCAATGTGAATGCAGTGTCCCTAACAATCTCTGTGTAGGAGTCAGGAATGACAGGTATATGTACCGCGAAGTAAAGCCACACATACCCTCAGGACAGTACAGATCAAGGCTCAGATGTTTCAAACCACGCGAACCAAAAGCGTCGACTAGGCATTGGACAAACCGCGGGTGGGAAACACGAATGAGATCGAGCGTTTGGAGCTGATGGTGTTGAACGTCCCGACGAGCCAAGGCATAATGTTCCCCGGTCCTGCCAGCGCTCGGGTGCTAGATCACTGCCATGCAACTGCAGAGTGTGCAGAGTGTCTAAACGCCCGACGACGGGAGAGGAGCTCAACACGGGTCCCACACCATTGATCTGGAGTATTGAAAGGGTTTCGAGACCAGTGAAAGAAGATAGTAGCCCTGCCAGCGCATCCCAAGGCAGACTGCTGAGTGCGATGGCCAGCCGGCGCAAGGCAGGGAGCTTAGCGCCGACAGTTGCAACATCGCTCATGGCCAGCTGGTCGAAGTCGATATCATGAAGGGCGAGCAGGCTGACGGCCGGAAGCGAGGGCAAAGCAGAGAGTCGTTTGTAGGTGGAGAACGATATCCGTAGCGTTTCCACGATGAGGCCTATGGCCGGCGAAGAAGCTAGGAGCTTTTCAAATGTTGTGAACTTGCCTCCACCGGAGTTCTCGACTGTAATCACACGAAAGCGATGGTAGCGAGCCGCGGGCAACCAGGTGCGACAAGCAAGAGCACATGCACGAAGAGAATGGGTGTCCTTGTGCAGATAGTCGATGATACGGTCGGTGAGCTCGGGTGGTAGAGGAAGGACCATGGTTGGTCCTGCGGCAGAGGAGACGCCCAAGTCACAGCTGGAATCGGCGTAGATCGGCGCCTCCTCTAACTAGGTTCGATGAAACCCTTGCGATGAGAGTACAGACATCAATGTACGTCAGGCTGTCCTTCAACGACCCGATGCTGAATTTCCAGAGAGCGGGCAAAGTAACATTACTTGCAAAACATCTGGACTGTATATGTACACACAGAGATGGGGATGAGAGCTCAAAGCGAGTGACGACGAGCAGCAAGGCACAAACGAACGGAAGGGTATATGGATCGACAGACAAAGAGCCTTGATGCATTCTACTATACAGATGCGGTGAGATCAGACCAACAACAGATGAACCTCCAAAAGCCAAAGAAATAACCGGCGCGCGCAAAGTGCAAGAGCGGCGTTCGAGCTCAGTAGTCGAGGAAAGCCATCTCGCTGAGCCGCCGACTCTCCTCGTCCTCGATACGGCCGGCCTCGACCAGGATGGTGCCCCGATCGTGGATCGTCGGGCTCAGCGCCTGGCGCGGGCGCGGCCGAGCCCACAGAGGACCGCGTAGGACTGAAGCTCTGGTCCCGGGTGACGGAGTGTTCCTCCGCTTCGGCGCGGCCATCGCCTGGGGGAAGGACGTCGGGGGAGCGTACACCGACGGAGGCGACGCGGGTGCTGTCGCGCTATGCGGCGCCTCTCCGAGCGTGCTGTCCTCCACAATCGTCTTCGGCCTCGGCTTCAGCGACGCCAGAGTGCCCGTGACGGTGCGCTTCATGTTCTGCATCGAGCTCGTCGCTCGCGGGTTCTTGAATTTCGGCGGCGCCTAGCGTCACACCCGTCTCAGCATCCCATCCCGCGATCACAGCAAAGCAAAGTACTTACATCGACCTCCTTCTTCGCGAACAGCCCGATCATCGACCGCCTCCGCTCGGGGTCGTCCGCGCTCTCACGCCTCGGCCGCGCACGCCCACCCGCCGTCGCCGCGCGGCCATCAAGTCCCGCATCTTCTGCGCCTCGCTCTGCATGCGCACGCCAAACTCCATGTCCACCTCCACCTCTACATACGACGAGCCGAAGTCCGACTCCGTGCTGGCATCGTCCCTCGCCGCGCCCCCGTGCGCCGCTGGCGGCGGCCCGGGAGGCGGGTGTGCGGGCCTGCCATGGTCTTCGAGCGGGAGAGCGAGGCCTGCGAGGCTTGCTTGGCGGGCGGGTGCTGGTGGGTAAGCTGACTCTGGCTGCGGCCGGAGCTGGACCCGGGGCGGTGGTGCTCTCTCGGCGGGGCGGGGGCGGCTCGCACCCGTGCGTGTCCGTCGTCGGCGTCGCGGGGAGGCCCATCTCGGACGAGGACGCGCTCCGCGTGGGCGAGAGCGCGGGCATCGTGCGCGAGTGGCTGCGCAGAGCGAGCGAGCTGCTGCTCGCGAAGTTGTTCGTCCCCGGCGTCGCCGACTGCTGCTGGGGATCCGAGATGGTGGTCGAGCGGCCGCGCCGGTGGCTCATCTGCACGCGGCGCACGCGGAGGTTCTGCGAGTCGTCTGTGTGCTCCAAGGACGTGCGCGACGTGTTCGACTGGCTGATGGACACAGCCGGGGCAGGCGAGGTCGGACTCGCGTCCGTCGGGGAAGTAGTGATGATGACGGCGGCATCGTGCTTCGTCTTGATGGGGGTGAATGCAGACGGCGGGGCTGGCGGGAGCTTCCGCGCAGGGGTCCGACGCCCCATCGACTGCGTCCCATGCGCCACATCATCCATGGACGCCCTCGCACTGGGTACCCACCCCGAGACATCCGCACTGCGCCTTGCGTCGCTCTCCTTGCGATACGGAGTGGGCACGATCGACGCATCGATCGAGCGCCGGCGAGAAACACCCAAACCGCGCGCCCTCGCCCGCAGACGCGGGCCGAGACGCAGACGCGGATCGCGGGCGAAGGGACGTCTGAAACCACCGCGACACGCGCTCCGAGACGTCGCTAGACCGGCGATCCCTTGCTCGAGGCAATCGGTGGGCGGCCGTTTCTTCGAAGGGCATCTCCGGCAACGAGGGATCGACAGCCGGCATGAGGTCGGGCCTGAAGTTATCGGCAGACGCAGACGCAGCGAATGCGCGACCACGCAGAGCGCCGTCCCCGCTAGGCCGTCGCGCGTGCCTGTTCGGCTCAGCGGGCGCTGCAGATGGGTGCGCCAGATTCACCGTGGAGGGAAGCGCCGACCTGGACCCATTCTCATACACAGCGCTCGCGCTGAGGTGCGCATCCAACGACGGCGACGCTCCCGCCGCGTCGTCTTCGTGGCGGAGGTCCAGCTCGGACTCTGCGCGATGCTTCGCGAGCCACGCGTCCCTGAATTTCTTCGCCTCCGTGTCCTCGTTCTCCGGGCTCCGCTTCTCCTCGACCACGACTGCGAACATCCGATCGAGCTCCTTCTCCTGCTCACTCAGCGGGATCCAGAACCCGTTTGCGTCTCGATAGCGCGGGACCTTCGCCGATGTCGGAACGAGTCCGCGGGCACGCAACGCTGCACGGCGGTTCTCAGCGGAGGTAAACGAGTTGGGAAGGGGCGCAGGCGCGGGGCTCGGGGGACGACAGGGATCCGTACGTGAGGCCTGCGCTGCTTGCCTATCTGAGGCTGGGGGGCGTCGGCACCGCTTGACGAGTCGCGGGCACGACTGCGACTGCGACTGCGGCTCCTGGTCGGTAGCGAGATTTGGAATGAGGTCGGGGGTGCATCGGAGTGTTCTACAGGTGAGACGACTGGGAGCAACCTCTTGGTTATTCGCCTGAAGAGGCTGGGGTTGGACAAGGACACCTCGGATTCGATGTAGGAAGTGGGGGGAGATCGTCATCTTTGATACGCCTTGGATGACCTGCCTGAGGCGGAAGGGTTGGCTCGAGATAGCGCGATTCGTCTAGAGGGCCTGGGGTGTGTCTAACGGGGGACGCAAGCATCAGTACTAACGTTTGGTCAGGCGAGCAGCTGAAGTGGGACAGGACAGGAGGGCGAGACGGCGAGCTGCAGCCTCTCGTGCGGGCATGTGTTCAGGTGATATTTCGGCAGAAGCATGCGCCTGGGAAAGGCTGCAGTTGCAAAATACGTTGATAGACGGAGAGGGGATTTGTATTTGGGGGCTACACGCGGTTGAGGGTTACTAGGAGCTAGGGGCATTGTGCAAACGGGGACTGTCGAGGAAGCATATCTCAAGAAGACTGATGTGCCAAGACGGGGATGCTAACTAAAACAGATCACTCACCCTCCCGCGGAATGTCCGACACTAGCAGCGGGGCTGGCTGCAGACCGAGGTGGGGAGGGCGCACCCGAGCCAGGCGCCGGAGGGGACTCGATCGGTTGTTTGCTTCCGCTGCCTGCTCCTCCGCCCACTGGCGCGTCCGCATCGCTTTGCCGGGGAAAAGGCACGGGCCTAGGTGCTTGCGGGTCTGGTTCCATGTTGGCATGGGATGGGCTGTCGTGCAAGGCGGGCTCTGTGGTGAGGGCCTTGTCTGGCGGCGGAGGACGGGCTACGGCGGCCATTGGCGGAGTGAGGATGTGAGAAGGACGGAGGACCGGGAGGAGGAACGGTCACGGTAAAAGGCACGCTGCAAGACCTGACGTAGGGGGTCGCTGGCCCGCGTGGAGAGCTATGATATGAACAACCGCAAGGCGGCTGCTTCGCGCGGTAACTAGGGCGGATGTTGAATAGCCTATGGACCGATGGCCCCGCTCTCATATACGCCCACGCACTCTCCAATCCTGGTGAATATTGCCTGACGGCGAGTGCACTCGAGCTCACCAGGCTTGCGGTGGCAGATGCGGAGCTAGGCTTGGCCTGCAGGCGGCGGGGTCAGTTGGAGCGAGGAAGCGTGAACGTGCCGTCAATGGTACTGATAGATGCAGCGCGACGGAGGCTGCTGGGTATCCGGGGAGGGTATCGCCGCGCGATGGTATCTGCAGCACAGAGGAGGAGAAGAGGTTCTGCACGCTGTGCATGGCCATGTTTTATGCGGGTACGCCTGGACGACAAGCGAGCGAAGACACGGAATCCGCTGACCCTCGACGCGACTCCCCATGCGCACCCATCACTATTCTGACCCACGTGCTCCAGCGCCAGGGCCTACGCCCCGGGGTCTCTCTGTCACGCTCTCCCTTCCTCCCCGCTGCGTGTCGCGAACCGTCACGCGTTGTCACGGTTGCGCGTCAGGACCCCGAGAAACGCGCCGCCCGACTGGTACCTTCGTTCCCAGGTGTTGCACAACACGACAACTGAATTGCATGTGGAAGAGCACAGGGTGCGCTGAACGCGCTGAAACTTTTCAGGGATCCTGATGCAGCGCTATTTTCGTGAATTTCGCAGGACTTGGCGACGCCGACCAGTCCGCCTCGCTCCTTTTGGCACCCTCCTCCGCCCTCCGTGGTGGCGCATGTCGATCGTCCGTCAATGCACACACGCATTACATTCACAATGTTGGCCATGCTGCGAGGTGCCCCTCCATACGGTGTGGCTGGCTCGCGAACGCAATGAACGAAGCCGAAGCACCTCCGGATTCATTGCTGCATGGAAGTGATCCAGAGGTTCCGCGCCGTTCAATCTCCATCAGTCCGTTGCAAGATGGATGTTCTGCCCTCCATTGGGTTAGCATGCGGAGTTCCGTGAGAATGGGGGTCGTCTGGGTGGACTGGGGTGTCGTGGTACATAAGTACGTGCGCCGCCAGTGCTTCACCGCGAGACCGCGTACTAATCCGGTACCACCGACGGCACAGGCGCGCACTCTATCGCGACGCACTTGGATGTCCGACTCCGAGGAACGGCGCTCATACATCAGGGTGCGCGCGACGGGCGGGAATTACGTGACTGTACATATATGGAACCCTCTGCGGTTGTTTCTTTCTCCAGGTGAGTCCGTCCATCATGAACCTGAAGTCACGGTGCGTTGTCAATTGTGTCATTTTCTCCACAGGAAAACTCGCCATTCAGCGAGACATGGACTTGACAGACCTGTCTTTTACACGTCCATCATGGGTTCAGTCCTGTACCGGAGGTACGGTAGTCTCCGGAGGTACGGCGAAGCCATGGCCCCGAGGTGTGAACGGATGCGGGTAGCCCGACACATGGTCGGCGCGCTGTACGGCATCCTCGCTTGTGGACATATGTACGCGACGTGCGTAAGTCGATTCCAGCAAGCGTACTACTACGCTGCTACCTCGCCGAGCGCGTGTCATGGGGTCAGTACGGCTGGGCAATCGGAAGCCGGTCTTGTCAATGCATACAGTAAGTACACCACCGGGGTTCATCGGACAGTTTCAGGTATACGTGAGCGGACTTTGCGTGCTGTCGCACTCACACAGGTCCCTGGGGCGCGATTGGTGCAGTTGAAGGCGACCACCGGACGGTCGCCTCGTACATCGCGGAGCCGACTACGGAGGTTCACGAATGATCCCTTCACTTTTGGGTTTGCTACATATCATTCACAGTATCACGAAGCTAAACAGGAGTGCTTGATAGAGCACACTCCATTGCCTCATCATCTGATAGCACACCTGGTCAAATGGAAGAACTGTTCGCTGAATGCGCACCACCCTTCTCGTGTTCAGACACTCCACTTCGTGCAGTATGGATGCATCGAGAAGCGAGACACCCGTGAGTCGTGCATCCAGCGCCCATTGTACTTCTCCATCGCAAGTACTTCCCAGTTATCATGGCTCTAGATACCGATGATAGGCCGGAGCGCATCCGGACCAAGTGCCCTCATGCAGTTCATTAGGGAACGTCATGCGAGATAGAAGTGCTGCGGCACCGAACGTTAGGAAAACCGACAGTCATAAAGGAGGATGACGCCCGCAGACGGCCCTCATGAAGTCTCAAATCGTGTTGAGTGCTACATGCCCGTTCATTTCAAGCGTAGATATGGAGAACGGCCGGTGAGACGCAAGCTATAGGTCTGACGTGCCTAGATACGTCAGCGTCATCCCGGAATACAGTCTGCGGGCCTGGTCGCGGCGAGTGCTCGGAATGAAGGTGGCCTGTGGGGAGAAGAACATACCGTACAAGGGCAGGACCGTCGCACTAAATCCGTAGTATCTATGATGCAGAAGGACGCGACCAACATCTGCAATTGCTGTCGGAATGAACCGCGACACAGGATTAGCTCGTAACATGCCATACGGAGGAGGCAGCATCCCACTATGCCCGGGTCCTTGAGCGTGGGGGCGACAAGGCGAAATATACATATGTAAGCTCGGATTTTCGTTGGGAAGTGCCTGAGACGGGCAGACAGAGATGTCAGCTGGAGCGGAAATAAGACTCGCTGACAGGTACGAACATACTATGTAAGATGCTATTCATGGATGCTCAGAGCATCCTCGGAGACAAGGTGTATTCAATCTCCTGTGCCTCGATCATGTCGTGCTTACACGCCAGGGTCTGTGAGAGCTGCCACACCCGCCTTCCAGCAATCTTCGAGCCAGCACAAGAGGGCACGCGAGCAATCGACAAGCTATGGATCCTGCCCAAGCATGGTCAGAGTCAAGGTCAAGGTCAAGATCGAGGATGCGGGCGCGGACGTCAACGCGACGACTGGCTCGCAGAACCACGTGCCAGCGATCGTGTGCCAATCTCAGATCCGCGCTTATTTCTGCTGCCACCGGCGGGGACGGACACTCGTCAGCTCGCCTTCACTGCGTAAAGTCGTTGCCTGAACGTCCGGTTCTCAATGTCGCCCAGCCCAGTTTTATAGTGTTCGCCACTCAAAATCTTGACTTACTCTGCTTGTATTGTCCGCTGAGCTCCACGACTCTTCACGAGGCACGATTCTCCGGGAATAGACGGCCCTCGAAAACTTGGTCGCAATTGACGACTCTGGGAAGGTCCCTTGGTGCATCTAAAATACCTGACAGTTGACCGGTGCGTGGCATTTGTGTCCGATATTCTCAAATTCGTATCAGTTGACCTACGGAGTTCTCAGACGGGAAGGTCACCGGTGACATCTGCGCATGTATTCTCGAGCCCTCAGACTTCGCCCGCGCGTATGCGTGCTTCCGCCGGCACATGCACCGCAGACTGCGATTCTGCGAATCTCGTCTCTTCGCGGATACCACTCGTCGAAGTCGCAGAAACAGTGTGCCGCGGAAGCATCGCAGCTGGACGTCACGACAACAGAGAAACTCAGGCCGTTTGCGATCGAGCGCGTTGGCGGTCGAGAATGCCATGTCTCCTGGACGGACCGCGGCATCTCGAAGGAGTGGAGGGAGTTATCGAACAGTACAGGCGAGGATGAACAGGCCGTGTCTACCTCGGCGTCGTCCACAGGGAGGTTCACATCGTGGCTCCGGCAGATGTTCCTGCCCACCAACTACCCGCAGTCTGTCCACCGGTCGTGAGTCTTTCGCAGTAATCTCCGCTTCGTTTCTTCACAGACTTGATGAATTGTGACCAATCCGTGCCTCACGCTTGGACCGCCATAGGTACTTGCCGTTCCACGTCCTCCAATTCTTCGAGACGACCTTCGGCACAATAGTCTCCGTACTGTGCAACCAGGCGCTGCTCACGTCCGTGGGTGTCAGCGCTGAGGGCAGCATCTTCGGTGCGGTCGCCGTGCAGTGGATCATCAAGGACGGCGCCGGGGAAGTCGCGAAGCTCTTCTTCATCCGCCGCTTCTCGCCGTACTTTGACAGTCACCCCAAGACGTTTACGCTGTTTGGCGAGAGCATCGTCGCGCTCGGAAGCTGCATGCAGATCGCGACTGTTCTCATGAAGCCGTCGCCTACCAACTTTTTGTTGTGTGCAGGTGGGTAGGCGTTGTATCTCCTCGTTGGTTCCACTGCTGATTGGGCATCAGCCGGTGGGAACGCCATGAAGCTTATTGGATACGCGGTACGTCTCGCTTCGTGCTTCCAAACGATCTACGCCCACAACTGCCTCCGCAGGTCTGGTTCACAACGCACATGAAATGGATCCGCTACTTCTCGCTGCAAGGCAACATGGGCGACGTCGCAGCCAAAGACGAGTCCCAGACTTCCCTGGCCCAGCTCGTCGGGTACGCCGCCGGAATAGGCCTCCTGACGTTCTCGCACTCGCCCGCGTACCTATACATGCTCTTTGCCCTGTGCACGCCCGCGCATCTGACGGCCACCGTGGCGATGATGCGTCTGGCGACGTTCGAGACGCTGACGCTGCCCAGGCTTACCCTGCTCGCGCGCGACTACGCGGAGGCTGATGGTAAGCAGGACATGCCGTCGTTCAAGGAATTCGAGGCGGCGGGCGAGACGGGCGTCTTTGGGGAATACTTCAAGACTAAGAAGGACCGATATGTGACTCTTGCTCCACGTGTGGGAGATGTCGTGGCCACGAATCGAGCGCGAGTCCAGTCAGTGGGACGTGTGTTCCAATATCTTCCAGGTACGTTGGGCCGTTTAGACCCCTTCTGCATCGCTCGTTGACTGACTCTGCTTAGAATGAGAAGTATATGCTTTACCCGACGGCGGCGTCATCATCACGGCCCATATCCATATTCTACCACCCCGATGCCGCCTCAGACGACACGCTCCGATCGGTTCTGCATGCCGCCCGGCTCAGACACCTGGCGGAATCGACGACTCCGGGCGCGTCAACCCTGCGGGAAGCCTTGGCAGAGTCACATGCATGGACAGCAGAACACTTCGACAGATTCAAGGCTGCGTTGGACGAGAAAGGTTGGCGGACAGACGAGGTTGGCTTTGCGGACCACGGCCATCGGCTCTTGTGGGGTGCAGAGGCCGATAGGGGTTCATGATCTCTGCTCAACTGTATGAGTTGGGTGCGAGGATTGGCGCGAATCGCCGAGTCCACCTTTCCGAAGGCTCAGCACGAGCATCGTCGCGGCTTGTGCGCGCTACGGAACATCCCAATGGCGCCTCTCATGGCGCGGGGTCATCCTCGAAGGAGTCTTGAGCATACATCCCCTGCTTTCATGGGCCTGTGGGGATCAGGCATGCACGTCCAACGTGTGCGCGTGGATGGATGTAGAGGCCACGGACATAGATCATTAGAGTAAGATCGAGTAGTATGCATGGTAGATATGTATAGAGTCGTGCTAATATTATACAACCCCGCCTCACTGCACGAGCGGCTACGAGTCAACATGAATAAACCCGGCCCAAACCATCCCTTTGATACATACGCGGACCGTCTCGATACAACCACGCGCATCTTGAAGTACCACGCAACTTACGCACCATTCAACTGCAATCAATGTGTGCTTGTGTAGGTGTTTATGACATGATTGACATTTTTGATTGACGTTTAGCCTGAGGTTAAGTCAGCCCGAACAAGTGGATGCGACGCATGACATGGTATTCAGTGATTCATGCCTAATAGTACACTGGTCGAACGAGTTCACCGCCAATCTATCGACAAGCTGAACTACAGGGTCTTCTCGATATAGTCAAGGTCCGGCATGATCATCTTTCCATCCTCGGTATTCTTGAGAAGAGTCACCTTCTCCCACAGACGATGCTCGCCGTACCTCTTTGCCCTCATCCAGCTCTCCAGAGTATACCCTGTCGGATGGACGCGACGGACCCACTCGTAGTCTCTCGGGATGATGTCGTCCCGCCAGAGGGCCCACCACGCGCTGAAGTTCTGCCGCCACGTCGTAGAGCCGTCGCCGAAAGGACGCTCGTTCGCGACGGGATGGTCGACGTTCTTCATGTTCTTGCACCAGTCGTCGTAGGACTGGTACACGACCTCCGCTCGCTGCCCGTTACCTTCTCGAAGGTGGCCTTCAGATACTCCCAGCCGACCCTGTCCGTCGCGATCTGCAGGTCCTGCGCGGAGGTGAGCTCCCGGTTGTCGAAGGTGTAGCGGGCGAAGAACCCAAAGTCCTCGAGCGCGATCATCGGGACGTGGCCGTTGCCCACCGGTGTGGCGAAGACGACCGTGCCATCCTCACGCTTCTTCAGCGGACCAAACATGTACTGCGATTACCGTTGAGTCACCCAATAATATCGCAACACTGTTACACAGAAGGGAACTCACGTTGTACAACATCTCCATGTATGGCCCCGATGTGATCACAGACCACGTCATGTCGGTCTCACTAACGATGGACGGTTGGGCTTGCATGAAGTCTGCGACGCGGCCCTTGCCGTCATAGTGCTCGCATTTGTAGGTGGTGTTGTAGTTCGACAGCTGGTTTGGCGATGGTCAGCCTAGGTATTAGCCCGTTTGTTGTGTTGCTAGGCAACCTACCTTGAAGCCGTAATCCAGGTTACTCCAGATGTAATGGCGCACCCCGGTCTGCTTCGCCAGCTCGAAGATCCTGATGCCTGCCCACGTTTCCTTCTGCTCGCCCACCGTAAAGCCGTCGGTGTTAATGAAAGCACCGTAGACACCTTGCAAGGCAGCCGCCACAGACGCGAGGTCATCGAATGCGCCTGTGGATACATGATCATTCAATGATGGCGCTCTCGTGGTGATGGTGTGCTCATCAACGTACCTCGGACTACGTCGACGCCTCTCGCCGCGAGCTCCTTGGCGCGGCGACTGTCTGGGTCCCGAGTCAGGGCGCGGATAGCGTATGGCGATGGCGAGCCGTCGTCGGAAGGCGCAAGTAGTCCGTCAATGACCGCGATGCCTTGTGCGCCAGTGGCGCCGATGACGAGAAGGAGTTTCTTAGTCTGTATGAGAGCCATGATGGGGCTTGTCGACGATCGAGTCTCCTGCTGCAGAAAGTGTTAGACACAAATCTCTATCTGACGGGCTATATATACATAGTCGCGAGCGTACCAAAGTGAATTACAATCCTCGTCCCAGTGGCGCGGGCTAGATAATCACAGCCGATGGACAGCTTATACAGCCGGACTCCTGCGGCCTCGGGCGGTTTACGTTGCGCTGAGTAGTCGGTATCCTAGATGGGGTCACGTTTCCAGACGTCATTCGCCGCATCGCGGGTGCGACGAGAAGACGATAGCTGAGGAGCGAGATTCCATGTGAGTGCTATAGACTTGACAGCAATTCCGGCTTACTGAAGCGCGTCAGACAGGTAACATTCCAGCTTATATGTAGGCAGAGCTATATCCTGACGTGGTGATAGTCCGTCGCAACTCAGTCTGAATTCTGCCAATGCATTCCCATCTAGCTTCTAACCGTCATGGCCGCTGAGCGCGTTGACGACAACCTGTCTTAGTGCATTATGATACTACATAAGTAACACTGCGAGTTTCGTACGACGCACCTGCTGATCGTCATGTATTGCGAGCAATCACCACTTGTTGTAAGTAATCGAACGACCATATCAACCGTCGAGAACTTGAAGAAGTCCCTTCCCGACTCCCTCGGCGAGCCGGGGAGTCTCCCCGAGTCTGTCATCGTCTGCTTGTTCATGGTCAGAAGTCCAATCCTCTAAGTACGGGCCATGCAACATGGATACCCATGGGATCGAGTTAGTGATCAAACAGCAGCTCTATGGCGTGTATATGCCGGAGAGAAGAAGTATAGCCGGCTCTAGATCGCCGCATCGCTCAATAACACCACGGTCATCGCGGGTATCAGGGTCGTCGCGGGTACCAGCCTGGTTGTCGTGGGCATCACGGTCATCGCGGGTACCACGGCCTCATAACCAAGGTCTTAATCCCACTGGACGATGGACTTCTCGGCGGAGCCCAACTGGCCCCCTTCAGACTCTACGCTTTGGGGAGATTTCACACTGGACATGATCGTGGTGGTGAGACCGTCGCGGACGGAGGGCAGGCTTTGAGTGCCGGATGTCAAAGAAAATAGATGAGTGTTGGCTGCGCGCGGGGTGTCATGAGGTTACTTCAATGGCAGCAGCCCGACGTAGACAGGAGGAACGGCAAGTGAAGTCAGACATGAAGAACACGCTCTGCTCTGTGTAGTAGCCAAATCAACGTGACAGAATGCGCAAGTGTATGTATGCCGGCACACCTCAATAAACCAGGACAGTTCGCTGAGCACTCATCGCGCTGAGAGCAAGGTGGGGACAGTAGTCCGCACCTAGAGAAGACACCCCAATGCAATAGGTCTTCATAGTGTCGTGGCGCTTCTGACCCGAGACTGAAACCCCGCACATATTGAACTTCGCCTCCTATTCGACGGAAGCGCGCACACATACATAGGTATGGTACACACGCCTGCTGGTGGACAGCCCAAGACAGATCGATTACCGAGTGGACTTCTGGAGATGCACACACCTATGTAGATCCAGCAATGGGTCGACAATTGAACTTGACTGGAACGTTACTCGGTAAGCCACTGCGCTTCTCCTCCTCGACACCACGAACATGCCGTCGCAGCCTCACAAAGTGAGGAGACCCGGTTCTTGCACTGCAAACGCGTAGAGGAGACCGCGTCAACTCGGGCGCGAAGCCAGCACTTCGGAGCGTCAGCTCGACACCGTGATTCGGAGACGGTGACAATGAATTATGCGATGCGTCATGCACCGGAAGGATCTCCTCTTGCATGAAAGGTTTGCGAAGCCAGAGCGATCGCGGCTACGGGGCGGGGTATACGTAAATCTGGCCGACAGGTTGCGAGCGGTGTCTGGAAAGGCGGATCCGCATAGGCTGTGGCCCGAGTATGATACGAGTGGGACTCTGTGCCTTATGTCGAGCGCGAATGAGGTCAGAGGCAGGACGACGATCGAGGGGGATGGGACGAAGATGGGAGGCATGACCGAGGAACGTGACCTCGACGCGACCTCGAGGCGTGCGCGGGCACGCGTCGCGCGCCCGGCGTTTGCTCCGGCGTGCCCGTAGAGCCCGTCCTCGCCGCCATCCTGCTCTTGTGCAATTCCTGTTATGTCCTCTCTCCCCAGATCTCTTGCCGCCGCCTTTCTCGACGATCAGCGCAATGCACGCCCCTCCTCGGCTCCCCCAGATCCTGAAAGAGTCCCCCCCCACCCCGCATCCTCTCTCGCAGACCTGGACGACTCCCGCATCACTCCTCCTCCTCACAGACCCAGCAGCGAGGCTCCTGGTCGCCTGGACATGGGAATCCCACCAATTGGAGCACCCATCGACCTAATGTCTCAGCTCCAACGCTCCGAGCCGTCTGTCGTAAAGACACGGACGGGCAGTGTGCTCTCTCGGGGATTTATTCTGAAGACAGACTATTGGCCCTCAGGTACGTACAACGCTGTCTAATACACCGCCAAAAGTATCTGATATGCCAATGGACCATAGGCCGTGCACTCGATCTCGGTCTGACCGTGCACGGTGCACCAAATTTCCGTGCACCGAGGAATAGCAACCTCAATGTGTTCGGCGTCGCACAACCTCGGACTCAAGGCCTTCGTGGCATCCTTTCGGTCCTGCGGTGCCGCCCAAACGCGACCAAGCCAACGCATGTTATATGGTTTTCCACCAGGGAAGAACCAGTAGGTGAGTCGAGTCAAGCAGAGGAGCTCTATCGTGCTGGGCAATTGTCATCGCCGAGTTTGTGTACTATTTCTATAGGCGTAAGCAGTCGAACAGCTCCGCATCCGTCTGTGACGGATGTCCGGTGCAATTGCGTCGCTCGATTGGGCCATCATGCACTACAGTACACTATATCATAATGCTTCAGGTCAGTATACACTCACCGTGACACGGTGTATCTGGTGCAATTTTTCACTTCTGACATTACCCGATTTATGTAAGACGACGTCGCGTGTGTTATGTCCTGATGCATTATGAGCTAGTGTACTGTAGTCAGAGTTCTGGCACAGAGGCATCTGTCTATACCTTTCCGACTATCAAATTACACCGATGTCAAAATCACTGGATCCAGAGTCAACGCGGAAACGTGGCTCGAACAAACGCAGGTCAAGTGTACCCGATCCATTTCTTTTCTCAGTATGTAGTTGTGGTGACCATTGACTCACAATTGACTTCGAAGTATATGTGTCTGGTCGCCCATTCGTCCTCCGAGACGCATCCGAGCCACGGCGGACGCTGAAGCTCTCTGATCGTGCCGAGAACTTAGAAGCGATCGAGGAGCGGCTGAAGCCGACATCCTTGTCGAGGCAAGCAAGTGAGCTTCTATTTATTCACCGTCGAGAGCATAGAGTCTATCCAGCGTTCCAGGTACGGAGGCCTGATTCTGACGCATAATGAGATTGGTGAGTTATACGCTTATGCACGACTGGTTCCCGGTCACTGAGGCTGTGTAGCATCCGATGCTGGCGAGGGTGCGATCGTCCCAACATGGACCGCGGTGGATGGCGCGAATGTGCGTACGATGCGCGAGCTGATGGAGAACATGCGCAAGGACGGCTGGAATGTCGAGGTGAGCCGATTTTTGCGAGGCTCAGCAGTAAGAAATAAACGTGAGATTGCGTTGGTAGTATCATAGGTATGTTCGCGAAGGATGGCGTCGTATAATCAACTCACAAGTTCCAGAATTCCTATCTCGCCGGAGCGACCCATTGAGGTATACATACTCCCTCACATCCTCACATATTCTTGTCTCACCCAGGATTCAGGACAACTATCTCGACGCCTACCTCCATGTGATCAGGCGAACAGACCCGGCCACCACCGCGCTCGTGTTCAACTGTGGCATGGGCGCCGTGCGCACCACGTTCGCGATGGTCGCGGCGTGCATAATCCGCAGGAAGCAGCTCATCATGCGCGGGTTGGACGACCCGTACGTGAACAAGGCCGTAGTGCCAAAGCCGCTGGTAGTCTCGGTGGGTTGGGTATCTCGCTCTGGTTCGGACTGGAAAGCTGATCGTGTGGGATGCCAGTCGACGGGAAGCCAGGTACTGGATGTGCCTCCTTTGGTCGAGCGGCTTGTTGACGAATCTTTGTGTGACCCAGCCGTCGAGCATGAAGCTCCAGCAAGCCCTCGAGCAAGCGAGTATGCAGCAAGACCTCAACCGCTCCCTCCTCCGGATCACATCCATCCTGCAGCAATGTCCGCTCCTGCCCTCTTCGTCTAGTCATCCGCATGACACGCTAACACGCTCGCACAGGCCTGGAAACGAAGAACTCGCAGACCGCAACCGAGCTCCTGCTCACGCAGCCGACGCTCCTCGAGAGCCTGCGCAAGGCGCACATGGGCAACTACGGCATCGTCCTGAGCCTGCTCGGCTGCCTCGACCACGGGCTCAAGTCGAAGAAGCTGGCGGACCGCGTCATCGATTCTTGTGGGTCCCCGGTTGGGTTTATTCGGCGGGCGCGGCTAACGCGGGGATGGACAGGCGACCAGGTGACGAACCTCCGCGAGGACGTCTTCACGCACCGCGTGCGATACTCGCTGACGACGACGATGGACGAGACGCAGAGGGAGATCGTCCTCACGAAGGCGGTCCGGTCGCTGGAGAAGTAGTGAGTCCCGCGTCTTGCGTTGTCGAGAGACTGGTGTTCACCCAGAGACTAGCTTCTTCATCATCGCGTTTGCGGAGTATGTGGACCAGAGCGACTCCTCTCAGAGCTTTTCGTCGTGGCTCAAGGTAAGTAGACACATTCGGGATTTGGTCGTGTTGTGAAATGGCGCTCACCTTTCTCTTAGGCGAGGACGGAAATATGGAAGTGCGTGTTGAGCTCGTTTGTTGCTGTGCAGTGAGCTGAGACTACACATAGCCAAGTCATGTTCCTGAGGAAGTCGTATGGCTCTCGCCTGAACGTGTTCGCTCCTATCAATGACCTGTCCAATCTGTCCAAGACGGGCTCTCAAGAACGGGCGTTGGTTCCCGGTCAGAAGAACGATGTCGCGATCGCAGGTGGACAGATTCTGGGAGATGAATACTCAGACCATGTCGTCAGGGTGCGTGTAGGATCTTGTATCGTTATCGTGCATGTCCTGACGCTCGAGTAGAACCGCAGTGGGATCATACTACGCGAAGGGTACGTCTCATCCGGAGGTTGTGTGATCCGGCGCGACTGACCTCACAATTTCCCGGCAGGACCCTCCTCAAGTCGGACCAGTGGCTCAGCGAATCTCACGAGATGGCGGACGGCGTCCGGGGTGCTATCAACTTCCGCAACATCCCGAACACGAACATCTATGCGCTCGGTCAGCCGACGCTCGAGGCGGTGGACGAGGTCGTGAATCGCGTGCGCGGCGCACATCCGGAGGCGAACCGGATACTGTGGATCACACTGAGGGAGGAGCCGATCGTGTACATTAACGGCGCGCCGTATTGCTTGCGGCGGGAGAGGTTCACGTTGCGGAACATGAAGGGTGCGTGGGCCACTTTGTTCTCAATACTGTGGATCGGCTGATTTGTATCGACAGACTATGGTGGCATCTCGTCCTCGCGTCTGGAGGTTCTCGAGGAGCGACTGCGAGACGACGTCATCGCTGAGCTGAACGCCTTCGGAGGTCGACTGCTTCTGCACACCGAGACACCTGACGGTTCGGTCATCCCAGTATGGGAAGAAGTCGAGAGCCAGAATGTCTCTGTGCCGAAGGACATCATGGCCACCCGGAAACATATCGACGACTGCGCGGAGCTCGCTTATGCGCGCATCCCGATCACCGCTGAACGACCACCGGACTTCACCGACCTCAGTGAACTGATCGACGTCATGGTGCGCAACAGTGCGTCGAGGGCGCCCATTGTCGTCAATTGCCAGCTGGGACGCGGTCGGAGCACTATGACAGCGGTACGCTAGTTGTTGGCCGCCCGCGCTGCGCGATCTCATCTGATCGCTCATCCTTTAGGTCATTCTGCTGCTGATCCAGCAGTGGCTAGAGAAGGCAGCAGAACAGCATGCTTCTCAGTCGCCCCGCAAGCCCACACGATCTCTCCCTTCGGCGGTGTCTGTCCCGCCGGCTGATGGTGTCTTAGATCAACACTGTGTCCGCCAGTCCTACCAAGTGATCAATAGTACGTCGATCTCCCGCATCCTGACTGACCGCGCTGACCATTGCGTAGATCTTCTCCGGGTCGTGCGCCGAGGCCCCGCTGTCAAGAACACTGTGGACGACGCCATTGATCAGTGTGCTGAAGTGATCAACTTGCGGGAGTCCATTGAAGAGGCGAGATCACGGGCAGAGCAGGCCACGGACGAGCGACAGAGGAGACTACATGCTCATAAAGGTCTGCATCCGCTGCCAGCCTCAACCTGTTGTCTGCTCACTATGTCGACGGCTTCTTATAGGGCTCCAAAACCTACGACGGTACTTCGAGCTCATGGTCTTCCAGTCCTACCTACAGTCTATTGAGCCAGACACCATGCAGAACTTCGAGACCTTCGAGACCTTCGTCGAGAATCGCCCTGGTACGCTAACTTCCGTCGTCGGCGGACATACAGGCTGAAAGTCAGTCTAGTCATCAAGACGTTTGAGAAGGAGTTAGTGTCGGACAGCATGAGCACACTGAAGCCGCTTGAGCGTGTGGACGCTGCCGAAGGTCTTGCACTCCCTGACGAAGTACAAAGGATCGTAGCCAACCGAACGGGGAGCATCCTGTCGGCTTCCACTATCCTCAAGAGCGACTTCTTCTCTAACTTGCAGAAGATGAGTCTTCCGGAGTACGTTTCACTTACTGTGTGGGGGATCATGAATAGCTGACTTGGGCTTGGGTAGACGCATCGAAGGGGCGCCTAACTTCCGAAGGGTCCCCCTTACGCTACGCCTTGTGCCATCGGGATCGACATCACCAACTGATAAGACTGACTTTGCCGTCAATACCTCAGCAGATCATAGATGGGTATGTGGATGGTGAGTCGATGTTTCCAACTGCCATGTGCTATCGACTCAGCGGCTCGTCCAGTGGAATGCCCACCTTGCAGGGGTAAGTCAAGCAGCTCGTCGTGCTCGGGACCCCGCTCATCTCGATGCAGCTTGAGGAACGCACTGATTCGCGTGAATGCGGGGCCAGGCGGCAGTAACTCGGTGTACTGGACTTCGTTGCGCGAGGTGAATATCTCAGACCGTCTTGTGTCAGCTACGCTTACCACTTGCATCTGACGTCAGGAACCGGTAATCTACGTAGCTGGCAGACCGCACGTATTACGACTAGTCGACAAACCATTAGAGAACGTCGAGTAAGACTCATGGGGAGGAGTGTCGTTCCCTAATCACAGCTGAACCTACCTTCAGGGCTACGGGCGTAACAACTGTCATGGTGGAAGCTATGGAAGAGAACCTCAAGCGGGATGTCATACGGGAGGTACGAGCGGGCGATGGTCGCATTTTACTGCACGATGAGGTCGAGGAAAGGCCGGGTGTATTCTCCATCATCCCGATCTGGGAAGATGTCACTGAAGACGATATCATGACGCCACGAGATGTTTACGACATGGTTGTGAAGGAAGGTTACAAGGTCGGTTCATAGGCTCTGCTGTGAATGTGACCATGTGCTAACTGATCTCGCAGGTCAACTACGATCGAGTCGCAGTGGTACGGCGCATTAGCCTCCATGGTGGAACTATCTGACCCTTTCTTCTGATCTGCTAGACGGACGAGCAAGCACCTCTTCCCGCTGCCTTGGCCCAACTCCTCGAGCGAGTCCGCGCCGGACTTGAGGCTGGCGAAGCGGCAGACTTCATCTTCAACTGTCAAATGGGTCGTGGTCGGACCACCACGGGCATGGTCACAGCTTCTCTCATCGCGACGACTACACGATGGGTCCATGATCTTGAAAACGTGATGCTAGAGTCTCGTGGAGATGATGAGGGTGATGATCGCGAGGTGCACTATGACTCTATTGATGGTCCTTCAGAAGAGGAGGCATGCCTACAAGGTGAGGTGTCTCCGTAGCAACTGACAGACAGAACTCACACGCACCATACTATAGGGGAGTACAAGACCATCCTTCAGCTTGTCAGCGTGCTCTCCCATGGGAAGATGGCCAAACGACTCACGGACCGCGCTATCGACTTGATGCAAGACGTGCAGAATCTACGAAAAGCAATTTACGAGTACGACGATAGCAACATCTCTAAGTATCATGTTCCCATTCGCTGATTCTCTGCTAGCTACAAACTGAAAGTCAACGCCTGTGAGAAGGGAAGCAGCAAGCAACGCAAACTAATGGACATTGGCATCAACTACTTGTATGTCCCGATCGGTCTTCCTCGCGCCTTACATTCAATTTATGCGTGACACAGGTATCGATATGGAGCCTTGATTGTATTCGCCAACTATCTCATTGAAATGAAGGAAGGAGGTGAAAGCGGACCCCAGACGACTTTCCCTGACTGGCTCAAGGAAAGACGCGAGATCACCATGCTCTTGAGTCGTAGATCACTGGACTGACGGACACTTCGACGTCCTGCACCTGTTCGTGTACAGTAACATGATAATGCTGTATCCTGGTCGTTGTGTAGAGGCATTATAATAATATACAAGGGCCTAGGTAATGGAGGGAGCCAGGCTGAGTCGCTTCGGAGCGCCAGACTGTAATTAAACTTCGAGCGCCCGTTATGGTGACGATGTCCGCCCAGAAAGGCAACTCAGACCACTAGAAATCATGGACGTCACAGTAGTCGTCCAACGTTCGACCACCAAGTCTGACTGGCACTTAGGCTGTAGTAGCATAAGCACTACACGGGGATTCTGAAGTCAGCAACGTCCTTGACCTTCACATCATGTCGATGTCACGGTGAGTCTCGCCTCTTTCAAACCTCGCAAGATGTTCACAAAATGTCCTATAATTCAGGTCTCAGCTGCTTCAGCTGGCCATTCCTCTGGTACATACGTACGGCTTCACTCGTGCAGCTCTCAGCCACTCGGTTTTTCGACTTCCGAAGCCTCATTCAGAGCAGCTATCCGATTCTGCCGTGACAGCACTGTTCGGTGAGGACCATGATGCGCGCAAGACCCTCATCACCGCATGGCTCGAGAACGCTCGTTATCAGATGAAGGGGGCACCTTCGCCGACAATCAGAGATGTGCTTGCTCAGAGGCTGAAGCTGAACGAGCCGGTTTTGCAATTTCTTCCGGAGGTATGTAGGATTGGTCTTCATGCTTCTAGCTCAGCACGACGAATGGTCCCTTGACAGGCTCTGGCATTGATGGCGTCCCCGACGAGTGGCCTGCCGCCTTTGGACCCTGTTCCTGCGTTGAAGCACACTGGAAGTGTCGCAGACGAGGCTTGTACATTGTAGGCGAGCACACCATCGGTGTATGTGCATCTCTTCTCGGACCGTGCATCACTTGACGCACTTCAAAGCTCGCTTGGTACGGTCGGCGAGCTACCCTTGCTGCTGTCTATGCCGCCGCAGGTCAGGCCGTTGCATTGTATTACTGTTTGCTCTTGCTGACGATTCACACAACGAACAGAACTACACCAGCTGAACTCGCCCAGCACAGCATACGATTTCCTGGGTAATCTGCTTAACTCGTCTGCGAAGGTTGAATCTGCCCTCACGGACGCGGGGGTATTTGCTCAATATATTGGGCGGAGCTGGGCTGGTATCATCAAAAGCAGAGGCATGATTTGATGTCTTGACACGAGCCACACTTGAGATCGCATGCAAAGGAGTAGAATCGGAAGGAACTGGCTTCAATGTGTGCGGGCGCAGCTCGTCGTGTCGCAGCTCTGTATGGCATCTTGTCCTCGATACGTTATCCTCACACTGCTCGATTTTGTATGCCACTAATCCAGCTCAAGTTGACTAATCAGGGACGTTAGAAGGCGTGGTGGTTCGAACGCCTTGGGAGAGACGGTGGTTATGCGGAGTAAGGAATCCGTGTGTCAATGAAGGGCCGATGCCCGACCTGACGATGGAAGATTGGTCATAAGGTAGCCGCAGAGACCGACACACTGTAATCTTCGCCACTCCACTACATTTTTGACAACCGCGAGCTCACGTCCGCCGCGGAGGTGAAGATTGGCTCCGACTGGGTTGACTAGGAGCACCTCAAGTCCGTGAAGGTCACAAACCAGAAGGCAGCGGTTATCTGCCAGTCGATCGAGGACTGGTGCGCGGACTTCGTGGGCGTCGACAACCCCTTCTTAGCCGATCGCATGCCCGGAAACGGAGCGACGACGTGGAGGCACAACTGGTGAACGTGGGACCCATATGCGCATGAAGTGCTTGACCTCCCATGATGAGTCTACTGTCACAGTTTGGTTGCGGGGGCATTGACGGCGAGGCGCGTTGGGTTGAGTTGGTGGATCGACATTGCACATACCTTGTATTGAATGTCGCAATAAATAAAGCTTCGCGGACGATCTGATGAGTTTGAGACGCCATCTTCAAACGCAAGCCTCAAAAACTGACTCAGTAATGTATCTATTGGGCGTGATATAAGGAGAAACGTAAGGCATACTGTCGTGGATTGGAGCGTCTAACAAGACGACGGCAGTTGTCCGTCTGGGCGCGGAAAGATGCAACGAGTACCAAAACGATGAAATGTGAATGAGCAGAAGTCGGAGCCGTCGATGTCTCTTGGCAGCCGTGATGAATAAGGCTAGGGATGCGAATGTGTTTATGTCAACGGATTGCGGGTATGGTACGTGCGCGGGGGCGGATGGGTCATGCGATGCATCAACAAGAGAGGACTAGAGAGGTGTAGGGTAGCGTTATGTCGCGAAGGCTGAGCATCGGTACAATATCGTGCATGGGCGGGTCGTGATCATGAGACGGCGGAATTAACAGGGACTAGATTCATTTCCCCATCGTTGACGGGTGGGATCGTCTGGCTTCGTGTCTGGATGTACTTGGATTCGTCCCTCCCACAGCGCAGCTGAAGACTTCGAGGGGTCAAACTGAGCGGGGTCGGCAAGCCCGTTCGGGCTCAACGGTGCCCGCCCGATGGATGACGCAATCAACGTCGGAACCATGGTCATAATAGAGGGCCTAAAACCGTGGTCAGTAACATCGCCGATAAGTATACCAAAGGAGAGAACGTACAAGCCGAGCTCAGTCTCAGGGAGCGGGCGGGCCTTGCGGCTCCTGTCCACATAAGACGACGCACGCATACGACCACCGCGAATGTGAGCAAACGTGTTCAGGTTATCCCTCACGAGTTCAATCGCGGTGTTCCAGTCGCCATCTGTACGCGTCGTCGGAAGAACGGCAGGGGTCGACATAATGTGCAGCGTCTTCAGCAGTCGTTCAACTGGCGCGTTGGGAATATAACGAATAAGGGCACCCAGAGGGATAGAGACGAGGCCTAGAGCCAGACTGATACCCCACTCAGCGCCGCCGATTCGCGTAACGCTGAATGCGGCACCGCCGACGAACACGATGAGGATTTGAACGCCGATTTCTGGTAACGAGGCAATCAGCGGCAAGTCATCAAGCGCAGATGGTGTACTGACCGATGAGCGTGATGCCAATGAAGTAGTAGTTCCGCGTAATGCCCTCGAAGATATTCAGGTGATTGTCCAATCGCCGGCAGTTCACCGAGTTCGCGATTTGCGCGAACACAAAGATATTGAAGACTGTGGTCTGCGCGACCGTCGAGCTGTATTGCGGATCAAACGCCAGAATACTGCTGCCCAAGAAATGGAACACGAGAATGATAATGATCTGGTAGACAGATTGGCCGATGATCTGCTTGTACATGTCGACAGAGAAGAGCGGCGAGGTCTTCTTGTCCGGCTTGCGATCTAGGAGTTCAGGAGAAGCGGGGTCCGTCGCCAGAGCAAGCGCAGCAAACGTGTCCATGATGATGTTGATCCAAAGCAGTTGCACCGCTGAGAGCACAGACGACTCCGACGCCGATGCCACCGCCGTAACGAACGTCACCATAACCGCCGTGATGTTCGTCGAGATCTGGAACTGCAAGAACTTGCGCACTGCGTCGTTCACGCACCGACCCCACATGATCGCCTTCACGATTGACGCGAAGTTGTCGTCCATCAGGATAATGTCGGACGCCTCTTTCGCGACTTCCGTGCCAGCAATACCCATGGAGAAGCCAACGTCCGCAGTCTTGAGGGCAGGGCCGTCGTTCGTACCGTCGCCAGTGACGCCCACAATCTCACCGAGCTCACGGAGCTTTTCCACGAGCAGCTTCTTGTCCTCGGGAGACGACCGTGCAAGTACCTGTAACCGAGGGATGGCCTCCAAGAGTTCGTGGTCGCTCAGTTTCCGGAAGACAGGGCCCTCCATAATCAGGCCGCCTTCGGTGAAGATGCCACACTGCAGCGCGATTGAGCGCGCCGTGAGAACGTTGTCACCCGTGCACATCTTGACAGTCACGCCGGCCTTGAAGCAGTCCGCGACAGCATCCCGAACACCCTCTCTGAGAGGGTCCTCGATACCCGTGATGGCGATGAGAGTCAACTCTTGCGCTAAGTCTTCGTACTCGACCTAGGGGTACATAGGTGTCAGCAACTCAGGACGAAACCAGGCGTAGTGCACGTACCTCGTCCTCCGCAGTGTACGACGCACCTGCAGGTGGCCAGGACTCAAAGTCACGATAGCACAGCGCGATCGCTCTCAACATCTGGTTCGCATAGAAGATGATCGTCCTTGACACGTTGTCCCGCGCCAAGTCGTCCATCTCCCTCGTGTCGACGCCAGTCGACTCGCTGTCCTCCTCAGCCCGCATCACGCTCACGAAGCTCGTGCACTTCCGCGCGAGGATCTCGCTCGCGCCCTTGAGGTACACGCGATACCTGCCGTCCGCCAACTTCACGACGACGCCCATCGCCTTGCGCGAGCTCGAGAACGGGAGCATCTGCACGATGTTCGCGGCCTCGCGCGTCTTCTTGTAGTCCGCCCAGCCGAGCTCCTTCGCGAACTTCAGCAGCGCAGTCTCCGTCTTGCTCCCGACGAACACGAGCTCCTCCGTCTCCGGATCCACGTCCTCAAACGCCGTCGAGTTAATCGCGATCGCATCATTAAACAGCTCACGCAGCGCCGGGTGCAGAAACTTGTTCATCTCGCTCTGATCGATCGAGAAGTCCTGGGAGTGTTTCCGCTTGCCGTTCGTCGGACGCGAGGTGCCTTGAAGGACGTCTTCCGCCTGCCTGTCCTGGGTCTGCTGATCGCCCTCGGCGTTCGTGCGAGACCTGTTGTCCGGGAGATTGCGCACGAACTTGCAATGGATCCCGATGGTGCCGGCGACGATGGTCATGCTGTTCTGGGTGAGCGTGCCAGTCTTGTCGGTGCAGACCACACTGGCGTTCGCCATCGTCTCACAAGAGCCGAGCACGCGAACGAGCAGGTTCTCCTTCGTCATCCGCTTCGTGGCGAACGCAAGCGCGAGCGTCACCGCGAGCGGCAACCCTGCACATGGCCTCACTCAACTTCCATGGCTCGGATGTCTGCGGAGAACGCACCTTCAGGGACGGCCACGACAATCACTGTCACGGAGATGATCAAGATGTTGACGAACTGGATGCCCTTCTGGTTCGCCGTGCGCACAGGGTCGTTCGTGCCCAGCTGCACGAAGAACCGGATCATGAGGGCGATGAACAGCGCGAGCCCCGCGATGCTGCCCGCCTTCGCGATCAACTCCGCGAGGTCGTTGAGCTTGAGCTGGAGGGGCGTGTCCTCCGTGTCACCGCGGAGCGCTACAGAAGGAGCACAAAAATAGGTCAGCGGTATGTCACCACGTGGGCGCGTGTTGATCGAAGCGCGCAGGATGGGGCGGGGGGATATAGGGTGCAAACGAGCGTACGAGCGGACATAGAAGACGAGACACGCACCCATCATGATACGCCCATTGAAACTCTTGGGACCAACAGCGATCACCACGTAGCTCCCATAGCCCTCCAGCACCTTGCTCCCACTGACCATGAAACAGTCCGAGTGCCCTCCGGCGTGTTCGCCGTGGCCGTCTCTCGCCCGGACCGCCTCCTCGTAGTCGATCTTCCGGATCGCGTCGCTCTCACCCGTCGCGCCACTCTCATCGCATCGGACGTTGTGGCCGCCGAGGTAAACACCGTCGCACGGAATGATCTCGCCCGGTTCAAGAAGCGCGATGTCGCCGACGACGACTTCGTGCACGTCGACGACGCGCTCGTCGCCTGCACGGATAACCTTGACCCCACGTTCTTCCTTTTTCTCATTGAGGGCTTGGAACTGACGCTCCTTTTGCCAGTCGTTGATCGAGCCGACAAGGACCTACGGGCGCCAACGCGGTCCAAGAATACAGTCGGAGGTTGCCGAGGCACAACGGGTATGGAAGGTGAGCAAGAACGAAAGCAGCACCTAGGAAATGTGTACGCACGACAATGAGGATAGCAACAATAATGGCGACACCTTCGACCCAATCTACAGGAGGCTCGCCAGCTGGCCTTGGTGTACCGAAGTCTTGGAAGAAACCGAGCGCAAGAGACACGACGGCAGCTATACTCAATAGGACCTAAGGAACCGAACCCAAAAGGTAAGAAGCTCTGATCATATCAAACTGAACAAGCGGCAGAGCGGAACGTACCAAAACCTTATCCTTCAATGCGAGCCACATGAGCTGCAAGAGCGATTTGGTCTTGCGCACCGGCAGGACATTCGTACCGAAAACGCGTCGCCGTTCCTCCATCGGAGCGTTGTATGCTTTCTCGTCCATCTCTTCCTCACTCTCATCGCCCGCAGGACGCTGCTTCCCACTGCTAACATCAATCTCGCTCCCGGGCCCTGTCACAACGATACCCGGGACGGGCTCCGTCTCCGTTTGTCCACCTGGATCTTGCGGTGGTCGGTCATGCCGCTGTCCAGCACTCTCACCTGCACCTGCACCAGACTGTGGATCCGCCGCCTTCTTGATTGCGGCGGCAGACAGACCGTGCTTCGGATGTGTACCAAGGCCCCTCAGCAGCCCCTTCACGCCGTCCATCTGCTCTAATGAAGAAAGCGACTTCGGATCTACAAGCGACGCCAGCCGGTAGGGCTTGAAGGCGAACGGCCCAGCATCGAGCGCGTCGTCCGCGGAGAGGTCAAGCGCGGGCCGCGGGGCATCTATGTCGTCGTCGTCGTGGTCCTGGCCGTCGCCGGTCTTCTTCCCTTTCTTCGACGGCGGCTTGCCGTCATTGTCTTCGGGTGGCTGTGGCGAGATGAGCTTGGCCCGGCTGTGCGCCGAGCCGCTTCGCGAGCGCATCGTCGTGCCGTCGAACTCGCTCGCCGCGCCGTTCTCGCTCGCCTGGTCGAAGTGCGTGTGCGTGGGGCTCGGCGGCACGCTCAGGGCCCTGTACTCGTCCTCGAGCCGGGGGGCGGCTATGCTTACCATGCCGTACTCCGTGAACGGGGCGACGTCCGGCTCGGTGCCGTCCGACCCGACGCTGCTCGCGACGCTGCCCTTGCGCTTGTGCTTGTAGCTGGCGTGCGGAGATAGGAGCCCGAGCGAGGAGATGCCGTCCTTCTGTTCGGGCTTGTTGTCGCGCAGCGCGAGCGAGCTGGCGAAGTGCACGCTGGAGTGCGCGGAGAGCGTCGGGCTCGGAGGGACGTGCTGGGACGAGCCCGCGATGGAACCCGCGTAGGAGGGCGAGGGGGAGCGATGCCCGAGGGTGGGCGATACGGTGGGCGAATAGGGCGCGTCAAGAGAGGAACGCCTGCCAAAGGCACTGGGTGGCGAAAGGTAGGTAGGCGACGCGCTCAAAAAAGTCTGGTCAGTAGGGGTGGGCGGCTGGACGTCGAACTCGACGTGTTCATTGTCTACGGGGGCGGCGACGTTGACGGTGGAGGAGAGGTCCGTGGTGACGATGCTGGGGATTTCAGGCCTGCTGCTGTCGGGCTGGGACATGGCGCGGTAGAAGTGCACAGGATGGGGATAGAGGAGGCAAGCGAAACGGAGAGACTCATAGAGACGGTCGGGCTGAAAAGGGATGCCACCTTGAGGCCGACGTGCTATTTCAACGAGTGCGACCTTTCTACTGGAAGTTTAACACCGCCTCACCCCATCGGGAACCAGATCTGCCAAGCCCTTCTCAGCGCCACCCTCGCCGTCGTCCCGGGATCCATGTCCGGCTCGACTCAGCTTGCCCCGTTCTGGCATCCTCCTCTTCCGCCTCCCTCTGCGGTGCATCCGACGCCGAATCCGCACACCGACGCACCGCCAGACACAGCGACGGCGGCCCTATCGGGACAGCCGCGGCGCCCCGCCGGCCACCGGCCGAGTGGCCTGCCAGGCGCCCCATCGGCGCGGCGCTCCCGGCAGCTGCGAGACTCATTCCTAAAAGGCGTAGGCACAGCGTTCAGATGCTTCCGCGTGCATGTTGCCCGTCGCTGTCGACCCTCTCCTTTGTTGCCCGCCACGCTCTGGCCACGGCTGCCTCACTTCCTTTGAACTTCGGGTGGCACGTTCCCAGGAGCTCCTGCCTCGACGCGTCCCGGTCCCAGTGTTCGGGGCGCTGCGCACGAGCCCGTCGCAGTGCACTGTATCATGTTCCCGAGCTGCACCGCTCTACATCGCTCATTTTCTCGGGCCTTAACTGACGGCATATACCGCAGTCCCTCTGCTTGCTTGATAGCTGTTCGTCGACGTCCTGTCGAATTTTGCCAGTGCCTGGCCAGTGCAACTTGCTCTTGAGATGGCGCGGCGCCCCACCGCAGCCCCTTTGTGCGGGACGCGCGTTTCCACTTTTCCTGTCACGGGCCGTGTTCTGACGTCCAACATTCGCCGTTTCAGAGACTGGGCTCCTAATAGGCTGCCCACAGACATCATCCACCCCCTGGTAAGTACACCGGTCCACAGTCGCGCCAATCGATGCCACCCGGGCACTTATCTACTATGAGGCCGTCCAGCAGGTACATCCGTTGATCCCAGAGAGTTCCGCTGCTGCTTCTCATGCATGTGTGGCCCGGGTGCCGAGGCTACATTGTCCGTGACTGAATACACCGCCTCGATCGTCTCCCCGCTGCATGGTTTGCGCCGTCCGCACATGTGGGATACGCGCCAGGGTCAATGACGCAGAAGCCTGGGGTAGAGACATGTGGCCTGGCATGCGCCGTGGCGGATAACGGATCTGCCTCGACTCACGAAGCTCGCGCTGGTCATGAGCCGATCGTCCCTCGAAGGCCAGGTTGTGCCCCGGAGGCTTTCTTCAAGTTCATCCAGCTCGTGTCCGGCGACGTCATCCATGCTCGCGGCTGCCGGACCACCGTATCCGGAGCTGCGGCGCTGCGAGGATACCCTGCCTCGCCCCGGTTGACGTGATACGCCCGTGCGTGGGTGTATAGTAGCATTCCGAAGACAGCCTCGTTGGTGGGTTGAGGCGATTCGAGATCGGAGGCACGGTGACGAAGGGCACGCTTCGAAGCGCCCGCGCGCAGCGCTGGAGATGATGCGCTCGCTGCACGATCGAGATACCGATCTTACCGTGCATCGTATGTGGCACACCGGATGCTTCCTGGCTGCCCACCCTCTGCTTGCCACGTCCTTCCGATCCCGCTATCCGACCCACCCCCCGACAGGATCGACATCCTGACGCGCTCGGATGCGTGGTCGCAGGTGCCAAGGCGCCCGCTACGATGCGTTGCCGCGTTGCCACCCGCGGAATGGAGATACCCGAAACGGCTCAGTCCGTAGCATCAGGCAAATCACGCAGAGAATGCGTTCCCACTTAAGTTACAGCGCCGCGGTATTCCTGTGTACTTATCTGCGGGCACGGGCCCCGATGGAACACGTATGTACGTACTTGCGCCGCTGCTTTCACCCACCGGCGTAGCTGAGACCACAGAATGCACTCACGCGCACACATCGTACCTTGGAACGAAGCCACCCGCCCTTCCGGATCCTGGAGCCTGCAGGCAGCATAGGAGGTTATGTCATGGATCCTGGACGGTCTGCCTCAAGTCTGCCCTGATTCTCCTGTAGAATGGCCGTCCTCGGGAACGCCACAACAGAGCTTGGCCTAGGTCACAAGCGTGTCATAAGGAGGAGCGGGAGTCGCCTGTGACCTACGCGAGATGTAGCACTGTCCTCCAGGTACAGCTGTCTACTTCTTGGCCTCTAGTTGGTATCGAGTTCTGATATGCATCCAAAGTCCAGTCTTCTAACGCGCCCGCGCTGGCGTGAAGGAAGACGCATTGAATGATATCATGATCATGATCGCTTCCAAGGACTGCATCGCCCATCGGAGGAGCGCCTCAATTCCACGGGGCCGGGCATCTGCGGAAGACTAATATCGAGGGCGGGTGTTGGAAGTGTGACAGGTACGTTGATGCTGTCCTTCGTCCACCACGGCTGATCGGCACCTCTGCGCAGATGACTTTCCACTCCTTGTCTGTCGGGTTACCGCGCGATGCTGGTGTGACGACCTGATTGTTGTCGGAGCTGCGAAGCTCGAGGCACAGCTTCGGTCAAGGACATGATTCTAATATATCTGTAGTACGGATGCGAACGCGGTATGTGTCGAATTCAAAGATCGGGCGGACTTGGGGATCCGGAAGAGTTCATTGCAGATACTACACCCTCTTATGTAGCATGGAGTCCACCGCGCACAATAGACAACGTGCCGTGGTGCGAAAGTATCGGCACCGTTCTGCAGAGAACATAGATTCGCAACCGCGATAGATCACGATCGACGAGGTACTTCGTCCGGCGGCCAGAATTCCACTTTTAGTATATAGACTTCCTGATTTAGGCCGTAACATGCATCCGTCATCAGCGCATCTCGTGTCGATGTCATATGGTCGGCCGTGGAGAAGCCTTCTTGTGTCTGGATCGCTCTCGTTGTGGTCGCGTCTCCAATTGAGTGCTGGCGCGATCGATGCCACAGCGCGGTACATGCCGCCCATGATCGGCGGGTTCGGGCGCGCCCGCCGGCGCTTACGTTGCTTCCATTTGATGGCGGGCTGCCCCGCCTTGACGTGTACATCCACACTGACCGCCACGGAGTGCGAGCGACTCGGACGGCCTAACGCTCCCACTGATACTCGTGGCTTATTCTGCAGACCTGGGATACACACATTCGGCCACGCCCGGGACGTCGGCCGCCTGTAGATTATTATGAGAGCGGTATGACTGATATCCGCGAAGCGTTGTTGCTTATGCTCTTCGTTCAGGTCGGGTATGACACGAACCTTCGGATATCGAAACCAACGGCCCGCACGTCATACACTGCATGTCACCGCAAGGGCTTGACATTAGACCGTTAGAAGGGACGGTGACGTGTCTTACATGTATGTTGCCCACTAAGTACCACGAGATACATTCCTGATGGGCCTCAGCCCAGTGAGGCCCAGCTCGAAGTCGCTCTCCAAGGCCTCAAAAGCCAGAGAGACAAAGCGTTGTCGCCCTGATGTTCGTCGGTGAATGCTTGGTAGGCTCAGTGTTCACCGCTCACCGCCCAGTATTGGCATTACTGACCGCCAAACCTTCTTAGCATCTGCCGAGGACGCCCCTAGCCCGCAGCCAGAAGCACAGCCGATGGATTCGGGACTACAGCCTCCGTAATGCCGCCTCTGACGCGTCGTGGGTTCCGCCTCCCAGTATGTGCTGCGCAGCAGTCACCCGCGCGAGGCTGTGCTCCAGGGGTAAGCAGTCGAAAATTGTCCAGTATTTTCAGGAAGCTGACATCGGCCCCGTGCGTGTTATGGTATGCATCTCCCTCCCGCGAAAGCTGAGCTCGTTGGTATACCTGCGACTCAATGGACAATCCCGTGGCTGCGAACGAGAGCTGAGTTTTCTCGGGTCCTTTTGGACCAGCGAGTACCAATAACGACCAAGCCGGCTGCCCGTTACGGGCGGACAATGCGCCGTGCTGCTTAGCCTCCGGAACTACCGACGTGGAGAAAAGCTCCAGGCTGTGAAAGTCTGAACGATCTGCTGTCATCGGCCCAAGCTGTGGATTTTTACCAGACGAACCCGTTCGCGGCTGCTCGATCCGTCCGCACACGCTGGTCTGCATGGCGTTGTCGCATAGCCCCGCTCCGAGTCCCTCAGCACGGCGCGCAAGGCAATTCGCTTACAGATACAGATGCACCCTCAGGGCGGTGGGTATGCCGTATACTTGGACCCGCAGCTGACCAGGGTACCGCATGTCTGCAGGTTGGCCTAGTCGTGGAGTTGTGCGCACCCTGGTGAGTGATATTCCCCTGCCTTGGCTTTCCGTGCCCCGGGCGTTGCTGCCGCATCGCCGACTCTTAGACCGGTTCGACTCGCCACCCCCCAGAATACGAACACAGCATTTCCGGATAGACTTCAGTGGATCTCGACGGGTGCATACAGGGTGCGTCGCATTGCGTTTTCACATGTCTTGGCTGACTGGAATGAGACCACGGCACAGCCTTCCTCTCTTGCCGATATCTTTGTCTCAGTGCCCAACACTCGGCAAACTTTTAGCAAACACAGGACATCGACATCAATTCGTTGTTTCTGTGTACCGTTTCATTATTATTGCCAAAATCTTCGAGGACTGAAGACCTGCTGGTGCGTGGCTTCAATGCCTCATTGTTGAGACGAGTGACTGACCCCGGCTGCAGATCAATCGTGGACTCGGACTCGGGCCGCTGCATTCCAAATGCAAATGTCCAGTTCAAACGGTGCTTTGATGCTCTCCTGCCATGCATCACCTGCGAGGTGTCTCAGTGTCCGGGGTTTCTGACGTAACCGTGGTAGTCCGAGGATACCCATCCAAATACTACTTGTTTGCTACCCGTGCCGGACCGGACTGTGGCCTGTGTGGTTCACGATCACCGTACCAGTCTGATGCGCGCTGAACGTCAACACAACACTCCAGCCGGCAGATCGACTTCCTGGGCCCGGGAGCAAGATAAGCAAGGCATGGATCGTCTTCATGAAGGTTGACTGATCCAGCGAATGCAGCTCACTCACAGCTGAGTCTACAGCGTTGGGCCTCGCACAGAAACTGCCTATAGGAGCGGAGGTCACCACACGTTGGTCCGCCGTAGCCAAGGTCGCGGCTGCCCCTCAGCCTGGCCGTCGAGGTCCGCTGCGTCCGGCGTGATCCATATCAAACCCGCTGGACTCCGCTATGTGTGTTTGGAAGGCGTGGGGCCCGGCGATATGGACCTGGCTGCAAGCATCCATATCGCACAGCCAACTCGAAGCTAACCCGGGAGGTAGATCAACCAACTAACTTTCCAGTCGGTCGGGACGTCTTCGATGCATGGCTCGTCGAGCCACGTCTACACGAGCTGCGATACGCGGCAGAAGCGAGGGCTTCCCAGGAACTTGTACTCAATTAGCGTACGCTTCTCCGCACAGCCTTGCGATATGGACAAACTGCGACTGAGCTGAGCCGCAAGAATCTGCAGCGACACCGACCGAGTTTCTGGCGAGGTTGATCGCGGTTCACTCGTATTTGGGATGTTGTGAGGCTGTTTGAAGGTATGTGGTTTTATATCCGATGTATCCACATACTGCAGTCATGAAGCCTAGGCTGAACAGCGTACACAGAAGTCGAAGGCGCGTCGCGCGGTTGCCCGCGAATTCTCCTTGCGAGTTTCCAGAGCTGGATGACAATTGGCGTACGTTGACCGTGCATGTGGATAGAACTACCTCGGCATACGGTCGATCGTTGCTCATAGGAGACTAATACGTATACACGGCTGACAAGTAAGGCCGACGATGGGCCCTTCAGCAGGCTAAGTGGACACCTTAAGGAGAGCCGGAAGTACGAGGTGAGAGATGATCCCACGCCGTACTAGGGTTATGTCTCCGCCATTGACGACGGCCCACGTACGTACAACACTCAGGGGCCTGAGTAACGGCCGCCTAACAACGATCTCACAGCTCTGACACAAATGACATACTCAGCAAGACCGAAGTGTGACCTCGGTATTGCATACGGCTCACCTGCCTGTGTGCACGGCCGTACAGCTCAACAGTTAGAGACGAATCTCTATGCTGACAGCGAATCAGTCTTCGATGCATGCACTCTGTCAAGCTCATCAGGAACCATTGACGGCGGTTCCGGCTCGGACATAATATAGCCAACCTCGTCTCGTTAGCGTCAGGTCCTTTTGCCATTCGAGTCACATACTTACGAAGCGGCTAACGTGTAGAATGGACAAGTCAAAAGCGCTCGGATCGATGGGCATCATGGGAAAGGCGTTTGTGCTAGCCTGTCAAGGGGTTCCTGAGTAGCCCAAGCCCACATACATGGCCGAGATGTGGACAAGACTGTCCTCGCACCGCGTATTCGTGGCTGGAAGCGCACGAGACCAGTGTCTAACGAACCACAGTAGGTTCTGCACTGAGTCGACCCAGTTCATAACCATAACAGATGCTTCATAAAGACGGCGTATACAAATACCCGCTCCCGAGGAGGCTGTAGCTTCACTTCACAAGGTTATGAGCTAATGGAGGAACGCACACTTGATTCATAGCCCAAGCCGAGTTGACCTCCAGACAGGGTGCGCCTCACACATGCTGACAGAGCATATTCGTAATAGACTGTGCTAAAAGTACAAGAGCGACATGAACGCAGTCCTACCGGTGACGCAAGTCAGAGCCATATAGCTTCGCAGTACGTCCAACACTCACCACTGTCCGTGCCGCATGCATTCATTACATCTCATCCAGCATTGGAGCTTCAATGTCGAGGTCCAACGGCGTACCAACCGCGCCAAGTTCGACTGGTGCCTTCTCAAGCTCCGGGGCAGCAGCCGGAGCATCGGCTGGCGCAGGAGGCAATGCAGTGGCCTTCCATCCGTTTCGCCAAGCTGCGAGGCCAGCTATCAGGCCGAACACGTTGATCCATGCCTGCAACAATTGAGTGAGCGAGACGAGCACAATGGTCAAACGAATAAGCCAGCGCCAGCAGTAACGGCGACGCGCCGTCTACTCTTCCAGAAGGTTGTATGCCGAGACCGCCATTCGTATGTGACGGGCATAAGAGAAAAAGGAAGTGGTACACGTACGTCGTTCTTGAACAAGCCCGCCTCCAACGACCTATGAAACCACGATTGATATTAGTTAAAGTTGTACTCAAAGCATTCCACAGTTCTAAACCCTGGAGAGAAGAGGTAGAACGAGTACCAGAAGACACAGAACATCGATATGGCCACGACAAGGTTTCCAGCGAGCTTAGGAGCCCGTTGGACTGGGACGATAACAGCAATCTCTGACACCGCAACCTTGTGCGTGTCCCATGATGATACTCGCCCCAGGTACGAAGGCCGAAAAGAGGGGAAAGAGGCGACATGACACGGCTTCTTGGTATTGTGTAGCGCGGGCTGGCGTCCCACTCTGGGTTCTGCACAACTAGAGCCGCCGATGTATGGCTCTGGCGTCCGGTAACATCCCAACGCTTGTACAAGAACAGTGCGACGGCAACGAGAGACACAGGTCAGACAGAGACCCAGCGAATGACTTCCCGTCGCGTTCGCAACCCTCGCAGACATACTGCGGAAGGATGACCAAACATTCTCATCGACTGCCCGAGTTCGACGAGACCTAGTCCACAAAAAGCGTGTTGCCGGCGCCGTTGCGTCGTGGGACGGACCGCGAAATGCATTCTAGATGATGGAAGTGCCTGTACAGCCTCGATAGAACGCCCGTGGGCACCAGCGAACCTTCAGAGCCGACCATATCCGCCTTGTCAATTAGCGCAGCCGGAGGAAAGAGGACAGCGAGCGAATGAGAAGTCGCTCAGCGCCATCACGTGTGCATACGGGACACAGCCTCGTCTATATCTAGAGAGGTTAGGCTCTAGAAAGGACATAGGATGTTCCCTACGGAAGGTTGTGATATGAGGAAGATCGCCACACCCCACCTTGACGCGGCCACTGACAAATGAACGCGAGAAACGGGCGCGCGATGGACAGTGATGCATAGCCCGATGCAAAGTCAGGGTGTGCGAGGCCGGTTCTATGGAGGAGCATGCCGCGAATGTGAGTAATGCGGAGGCTCCAGTGGGAGTACCATCAGCCGAATGGTACGACATGGTTGACGAACACGAGGTTCGCGGGCGTATGGAGACACACATCATGGATCCAGAAGGACAAGCTGCAGCAGCCAGTCAAGGGCAAGGGCCGGGCCCGATTAGACGATAATTCAGCAATACGTGCTGTGTCCTATCCGAACCTCCGGGTCGTACGGTAGTTCATAGCGGGTTCAAAGATGCAACATATGCAACGACCGGCGATAATGACCATGACGATCAGACAGCCGTCGTCGTCTACCAAACACAGAGCACGGTCTCAATAATGTTCTCCATTTGCCTGGCCCCTTCGGTGTCTGTGCCCTTCGGACGGGCGCCGGACATGCAAGATATGATGCGGGGCACGTATACACGGCGTGCGTATTTTGACTCGAGGGCACGCTCCGAAGGTAAGCGTGTACAGGGTCCAGCCAGATGCCTCCAAGTGGTAAGTTGAATGATAACTTAAGAGGCATCTAGCCCAAGGTCGAGACACCGTGCGCGTGCATGACTTTGCGTGACAGTGCGAACACCATTCAAGAACGAAGGACGACAGTAATTGACTGCGAGTGTCCAAGTTCGATACGCACCAATGAAGGGCCTGGGGCAGGTAGCCCGCGTTGACAACAACTTCTCCCCAGAACGCGTCCCACCTTTTTCGGAGCTCCTCCTTTTCAGCGGGGTAGGAGATAGCCTGCTGGACAGCAGTCTCAGATAGCCACACCGGGTCTAGCAAATCAGCGTCACGGACCTTGGACTTGCCCACAGCCTTCTCGCGCATCTTCAGCAGATTGAAGTCCTCCTTGAGGTGCACGAACTGCAGGAGGATGTACGCAGCCCAGAAGCGGCACGACCAGAGCGCGAACGCGCCCCTGTTGAGCGTGACGAGCTTCCCGCTAGGCTTCGACGCGACGAACGGGATGAGCGACGCGAGTGTCGGGAGGGCGAATGTAGCGGGGATGATGTCGTGCGCGAGCATGTAGTAGGTGTGCTCGAGCGGGTAGTACGCAAGCATCGCCCAACCTTGGAACCGCTCGATGGTGAGAAGCTTGCGAGTCGGCGGCGGGTTGCGCTCGATTGCGGTGAGCCATTGGACAATGGGTAGAAGACCTGTGAAATGCAAAGTGGTGAATGCTCAGTACTTCGGATGTCAATGACGTCGTGTGCGCAGCTCGGAGACCAAAAGTCGCGTCTGAATGCAACAAGGCCTATGGCCTCTTGCGCGCAAGCCCATGATGGATGGTAAGGTGAGTCCAGGACACGAACCCCACAACCGGAACAACATTCTTGCGTCGCCCGCAAGGCCCGCCAACTTGGTCATGCCTGTCGCCGCAGTGCTGACAGGGGCCGCTCTCATCCCTGCGCGATGTTGCATGCGAGCACGGAAGTGTAAGAATGGAACAGTCAGCTTCAGGGTATATTCAAGAAGCTGTATGAGACCCTCATCAGCAGAGGAATCGGACAATAACGCATGGAAATCGGGTAGTTGGAGGTGCACCGACCATGAACAGTTTGCTGGGAACCCAGACAACGTTAAACATGGTTTCTCGGTAACAAAATAATTCCGACTGACTCGCTTCCACTCCATGTACTCAGGTATCGCACGAGATGGCTCAAAGTTTCCGACGGAGGTACGAGCGCGAACGACCCGAAGGTCAGGTCTTCGATGCGAGCCAACGTGAGCGCTTTCGGCGGCCGCGACATTCTGAAAAAGCGGAAGTTAAGTGGGGAGACTGTGCAAGTAGTAGTTCTGCGTTCGAGACGCGTTAGCAGTGGGACGACAGCGAGAGAACGCGACGGTTGCAAGGAGAGGCTGATATACGGCCGTTCGCTCCGTGCGGGGCAGCGTCAAGAGCATCCGGGGTTCGATAACACGTGCCACTGCTTGAGCGCCGTCAACGAGGTGGGAAACGCTTACGTACGCGTCGCGCAGCCTTAAAACGCGCGTCTTCGCGTCGCAAAAACTTAATAGAACAAATCCTGGGGACACAAAAGTTCGGGCTCGGTGGTTGCTCTTCCGTCTCCTTGTCCGCGTTCCCGTCCCCTAGAACGAAATACGGCACCTCTCAGGAGGTGCTGGGGCCCTTCTCTGATGTCTGGGAGCTCGTCTGTTTGACTCGTCTGTCCGCTGTTTTGGAGGCATCGCTTCGGCTGGCGCTCATGACGATACGGCGGTGGATTGGGAGGATGGGTTTCTGTGTTGGAGAGGCCGACATCCTGTTGCAGTAGTTCAGAGTATGTCATGAATATAATCTGTTGGAGATGCCTCAGCAGTGCGATTTCCCTGGTGATGGGTCGATGAACGTCGATGTGTCTACGCCTTGGGTATGTGCGTGATATTGATTCACTGTATATCGAGGATTTGATGAACAAGATCACCTCCGAGCAGAACAATAATTGCGCGCCGACCATTCGCATCAGGATAACAGGAATGGGGCCTTGGTCGGGGATCTGCAATGGGTGCTGCGGTGGTCGATTGACTATGTATGACACGCTTGACACCGTATCAAGCGTGGACATGCGTCCTACGATTTTGCAACGCGTGTAGACGTCTTTGAACCCCTTCATTGGCGTGTTGGATCTGTGATACATAGGTGTTGACCGTCTCAGAAGCCACAACGTCCGCGCGGTGGCATGACAGGCCTCATGATAACTTGGTCTTGGCTCAATCCTGGTCTCGAGGAAGCTGATTCAAATTTCTCCTTGCGACGGCCCGCGTGATGTATGATCATCGGACAAAGTGTTGTATACACTGGCGCACACGGTTCCGAACAGTCCTGTCAAATGAAAGCATCGAGTTCTCCACGGCACGTTCAAGACGTTCTCCTTGACCCTCACCTCATACCCTTCGTGAGGCCTCAACGCCTCTCAGCCCACACTCCTTCGGCAGCCGACGTTCACTGACTAAAAAGAAACGATGTTCAAGAGATACCAGAGTGGTTTGAAGTGCGCAGCCGCGGCTGCTCTGCTAAGTGCGCCACTCGCCAACGCTGCCAATACGTTCACGGTCCCTACCAAGTCTTCGCTCGCGTATGTCTTCCGCTTGCATTTCCATAACCCCTGGCCTGCGTTGGTGACACGTGCACATTGAAGGCCTTTCTTGGCAGGCTTCTCGTCTTCAAACGGTATGTAGCCATTGTTGGCCGGTCGAATAGTAAGAATGTCTGACCGCCGTCGATGTGATTAGACCCTTCAGCGCCCGCAACCAACGCAGCCTTGAAGTTTGTTATCCCGGGTGAGTACGGTCGAGCAACCTTCATCGCGTGTTCACCCTCATCATAACGTGTGTACCTCCCAGTTCAAGCGGGTGAAAATCAAACGTTCAGTGAAGTGCTGGTAGATACGGGAAGTGCCATCCTCTGGGTCGGCGCCCTGGACCCGTACCAGCCCGGACTCAACAGCCAAGTGTGAGCATGTTACTTCTTCAACTTGGGACAGCAAGGTTATCCCCTGGCATGTCAGCATCAACGAGACCTTCAGCGTCGGGTGAGTCCAGTGCATCCTGTTCCCAAGGGCATCAATCTCATCCTTGGTAGCTACGGCGTCGGCGGCGTCAATGGGACCGCATACAAGGATCGCGTCACGATCGGCTCTGCCACGGTCGAATCCCAGATCATTGGCAGCGCAGAGTATATGTACGGGTTCACCCTTGAGAAGCCCATTGACGGTATTCGTGCGTACCTCGGTTCCTCCTCATGACCGCCATTGGGTTCTCATCTGTGTCTTCTTATGTATGAAGTCGGCCTTGGTCCCTCCGGTTCAAACGGCGGCGAGGTGAGCGGAAGCAACACGACGCCGACCTTCGTGGAGAACTTGGTCTCGGAGGGAACGATCGACGAGCCGGTCTTTGGGATCTACGTCGGCCCGTTGAGCGACAGCGTGGAGAGCGCTGGTGAAATCACATTCGGGGGTATCGACGAGAGCAAGATTAGCGGTGCGTACGCATGGTGTTAACTTGATGATGACACGTACTGACAGCCACTGGATGACAGGAGACCTCGTGTGGCTCAACCAGACGCCGCCTTACAACCTCCACTGGGAGTTCAACGTATGTGTCCGTTCACTCAGCAGTGCATTCACTAACCATTCCGGCTCTCGAAAGGCGACGAGTTTCAAGTGGGGCAACCTCACTGCAGATCCGAGTACGCCCTCTATGCCCGTACGGACACCGGCGTCCTCCCTATCGCGATTCCCTTGCGAGTGCTCTTTCCTCCGATCTGGACCCACTCGCACTGATGTTATACTCGTCTACCTAGCGATCAATTCTTCGACATGCTCGACATGATCCCCGGCACCACGCTCGACCAAGCATCCCTCCTATCAGGCTCCATCGTCTTCCCGGGCAACGTCACCGCAGACGACCTCCCACCGCTCGAGATCGGCATCGGCAGCCTCCTGTTCAACATCACCGCAGACCAGTACGTACCAGCCCCGGCGATCCCCACCGCGTCCTCGCGGCGTATGCGCCTTGCTGACGTGTGCGCCCATGCAGATATACCGTCCCGGCGAGCCTGTATCCGTCGCTGAACATCACGGATGACGGGTTGACGCACACGTGGATCGGGTCTGGTGGGCCCTCGGCTCTTGATCTTGGGCAGAAGTTCCTCGAGCATGCGTACTCGGCGTATGACAGTGCGTGCTTTTTCTGGTCCATGCGCTCTGCGTTTACTGACGGATGCCCGTCTGCGACTCCTCCGATGACTTACGGACATCCCGGGATACGGTGTGCAGTGGAGAACCACCGTGAGTCCTGTATAGAGCTAACACAACGTGGATTCGAGCTGACTACGGTGCAGTCATTGGTTTCGCGTACCTGGCGTGAAGAGGCTGTGCTTTCCTTCTCTGTTCGACCTGCGCATCAGACACTGTTTCGCTTGGACTTCTACCGCGACTATATGGACAATATGGACACTTAGGCATAATCGAGTATCTCTCGGGCTGTCTCATTGGCAGCCCGACGACCTTGAATGACTAGCACTGCGATATACCCACGTAGCCACACCGTACACGGCGATCTGTCCACGCGAGAGGTCCGTATTCTATGCTTCGAGAATAGCACATTCACGCCCATCGCAAGAGAATTTGAAGAGTAGGGGATTCTTGAGTGAGTGCACGCTTCCGATGTGATGAAGGCTCAGGCTCACGGTCGGGTCTCCCACCGCATAACGTTTGCAGCTAGTACAGCCGCATGCAAGTCGTTCTGCGGCCGTTGTATGCCACCTTGGGTACATATAGCTGTTTCTCCTCGTGCTCGCTCGCGAACGATCCGCCGTTGTGCGGACCTTCTCCTGGTTCGATGCGCAACAAGCGCGGAGGAGGCAGTTCGGACTGTCCCTGACTCCGAATAGTAGCCTTGACCGTACCTACATGCGACCCAGCTTGATCCAGGTGCAGCTCGCTGTTGGGTATATTATGCGAGAGCACTTGCCGAATATGCCCCTTGTGTACAGGTTGCCCACTAGAGATCGGCGACGACGGTTATGCTGAACGGTTACGACACTGTAATCAAGGTTGCCACGGCGTTTCTCTTGTTGGGGGCTGCCCATGTGAAAGCGCATACCGCATTCTCGGTCCCTTTCACGTCGACATTGCGGTACGTCCTCCGCATTGCGCATGCCAGGATCGACGTTGATGACTGCTTCAATGGCATTGCAGGTCCGGAACGATGGGACTTAGTAAGCTTAGCTTGCATTTCACACTTGATGCATGTAATGCTGATCAAGGGGACGTCATACTCAGACTACTCAGACAATTCCAGGGCTTCGACAAATACGAACGTGGATGTCCTCGTAGCTGGTATGTCTGCTACTTGACTTAGATGCAGTCTTTGACAATAGGTGTTTCTTGCCTTCAGTCCAAGCAGGAGACCATCAGACATTTGCAAACGTCTTGGTGGACACTGTACTGGCAGCGCGTACCTTGGGTAGGCGCACAGCAACCGTACAGTCCAGGCCCGAATACTCAGGCGTGAGAGAGCTCTGTACATCCTGAAAGTCCGCAGTACTGAGCTCACTGGACAGCATCAATGCGACTTTCACTGTTGTGGGTGCTTGTGCTCATATGAAGCCATCCGCGCATGATATCTTATCGACCATCGATGATCAGGTATGGCTCTGGCAAGTCAACGGAACTGCCTACATGGATACAGTTGCATTGGTTCAGCCACTGCGAGCGATCAAATTATCGGCAGCGCCAATCACACGGACGGTTTCGAGCTCTGGGAGCCTTCGACGGATACGTGAGTATGCACACCTCGAGGGCTCTAGCATGTCATTGACAACGGCATAGTGGGACTTGGTCCCCCTGGTTCAAACACCAACGAGACTTCAGGATATACCACTACTCCCACGTTCATGGAGAACCTGTATGGGCAGGGCAGCATCAATGAACCAGTGTTCGGTCTGTATATTTACCGTTCATCCCTGGTGAAGAGAACACCGGCGAGATCACCTTTGGAGGAGTCAACCCAAGCCGCTTCACCGGTGAGGCTTGTCCACTGCCTTGGTTTAGACGCCAGCCTAATCACGTGCCACAGGCGAGATTGAATGGATCGCCCAGAACGCACCGTACGATATACACTGGGGATTCAAGTAGGCAAACTCCAATATGCGCTTTTGAAGCGGGCTACTGACGTTCTGCTTAGGCGTCGAGTTTCGCCTGGGGCAATATCACCCTCGCGGGACCAATCTACGCCCGAACAGACTGCGGCGTGTTACCGATACTGTTACCCACGCAAGTATATCGACCCGACTACACTGAAACTGACTCACTGTGTCTTCAGAGACCAGTTTTCGACATCTTGGACGGCGTGCCAGGTACCATCTTGATTGAATAGCGATAGTCAGCTTCCCACTTGTCTTGTATTCGCGAGCAATATGACTGCGACAACCTCCCGCCGCTTGAGATCGGGCTCGGAGCTTGCTTGTGTCCATCCCAGCAGAAGAGTAGGTATCATGCTCAACAGTCTCGACCTTGACTTATTCGTTGTCAATCGTGTATAGCTACATCGTCCCGAATCGCCTACGAGACGCTAAATGTCACTAACGATGGCCAAACACATACGTATCTCTGCCCAGGTGGCCCCGATTATGTCAATCTCGGTCAGAAGGCCTCGAACACATATTCTGCCTACGAAGTGCGTCGTCTCTGATCTCCAACCCTTCACAAAGCTCACCAGGAACGGCTATGCTACAGTCGTGAATCATCGTGAGTGACGTACCGTATTCGCACTTCAGTCTAAGATTAACATCTATGTGAGTCGTTGGATTTGCACCAGCAGCGTCACTGCGCCCCATCCCGAGTAAGATAAGGGAATGTCACGGACACTATCGTGTTACTGCTGGTGACGAGTATGCCTAAGTACATCCTATTATTATGTATGACTAGTCATGACTCCCATTTAGCTTCTATTGACACCCGCCGTCGAGGTGTTTGCCGTACGCGTGCTTCCACTAAGGGCGTGCATTTCTGAGGCCCGGCGGACACAATATGTATGCACTGCTTATAGGATGTCCGGTAGCGACCTCCGTCATCCAGCAACAGAAACTCCCCTGGAGGCGTATTCAGCATCATTGACAGTGGGTACACCGAGATCTAGCTAGAAGTCTCGACAGTCCACCGACGCCAGCATACACCGTGAAAACCCGCAGGGACTCGCTGTACTACTATAGATACTGCTTATAGCGTGCGCATCTTTCGCTTGCCCAATGTAATGAGGTATGCTCCTGTTGAACCCGACCGTTGCCCAGTGGACATCGATTATAGGGCAACGACTCCGTCACCACATATGTAGCTCCCAATCGCTGTTCACTAGAACTGTTCAAATTCATCGCATACTCTCAGGCGTTCACCAAAATCGCATTAAATACGCCATTATGGCTGTTCATTGGATTCAATGATTGGTTACAGACGGATAGACTCGGACTTGCTCATCTACTGCTCTTACTGAACAATACAGCACTCATTGTCCAGTAGCTCAGCAGTTGTCGTGTGCGCAGGCTCCCTGTCAGAGAAATCATCAGCGCTGCATTACACCTTTTCCAAGCCAGAGTCAAGTCACGTACACTGATGAAGCGGTAGCTCTGGTCGCTCGGGTTGAGCGTCTTGCAGAACCCGGTGGCCGTGAAGTCGTAGCCGACGTTCTGGCACGAACAAGACCCATCGCCGGAAGTGATGACGAGACAGTACTGGTTGTCACCGGTAGTGCCGAGACCGTCATTGGGGATGTAGACGGAACCACGGCCTGCCTCGCCCAGGCAGCCAGGGTTGCGGATGTCGACACCGATACCGCCGTTCACGGAGCAGGCGGTGTCTAAGCAAATGGAAGGTATGTCAGCTGTTGGCCCGCAGACGAGGATAGGCGGACGTACCGTCGAAGAAGTTAGCGTAGAAGTCGGCCTTCACAGGAGCGAGAAGAGCCATGGCGATGGCGATGCCGGAGGTGACGGTGCTGGAGAACTTCATGGTCGTTGAGTGCGGATTGGTGCGGTTGTCTGGGACGGTGTGCTTGTGATGAAGAGCCATTGGCCGACTCGGGGGCTCTTATATAGCATTCTTGTGTGGCTTCAGGACAGGTCACTCGAGCGGCTGGATATCCTCAGTTACATGCTGTGACTATGCAGTGACCGGACTCACAACGCTTCCTCCGAGTCGGACAATAATCATTTACTGTTGACCATCACTATCCGTTGCATCGCTGTCAAGGTTTGTGGTTTCATGCCCGAAGGACGTCATCTAGCCACCCACCCGACGTCCCATCTGACATACACGGTGCCCCCACCTGCCCAGGCTGATCCACAGCATTGCAATACCACAGGTGGTGGGGCTCAATCGGACAGCTTGCGATTTGGGGCCAGTACTGGGCTAGCACACGCCCGACACGACTGAACAAAGCCGACTCCTTTGCGGGCCCAGATAGAACTCCATTCTCGACGCAAGGCCCACGCGGGAGAGTCTGCGCCTTACCTCGGGAAAATCGCGATTGGTGCGCCCAAGGTTGCAAGACCATCCGACGACAACCAGGATGAGTCGCCACTGGCAATACATCGTGTCAGTGGGTCATTGACGGGGCGCGGAAATCTTCCGGGGGGACGAGTCGGACATGTGCCAGTGAGGGCGCGCATGACGGCTTTGTCCAGTCAGGTGTAATGGTGATTCGAGCTGCATCGCGCAGCATTTGCGCTGCGTCAGGGTTCATCGCATCCACTTGGGCGGTCTGAATGTGATGTTGAGACTCGTCGGCGCCGTGGAGTTGGTGCAAAGGCATCAATGCTACTATTCCGAGACGCATGCGCAAGCCAAAAATACCGGGTGGAATGTACTCTTGCAGCGTAGGAGTCCATCGTTAATGCATCAGCGAGATGTTGAGTTGTCTGGATTACTGGGTTTGAGGGTCTAAGTAGACTGACAGGTCTGAAATGGCACTGACCGCATCTAGTGCGTCTGACACAGTTGAGCGTTTGGGAGAGTATTTGAGTCCAGCGGCGGCCTGAGCTTCTGGGGACCTGTCAGACTTGTGTCAGACCAGTCATTGGACGCGACCGTGATAGACACGACAAACCGGCGACAGACATGACAGACGCTCGAAATTACGCCGATATCGGAGTGTTGACAACAAGTCTATATCAGTGGCTGTGGACAACACTTATTTGGGGGACGAGACGGTCTTGTTTTGTAGCCACCTATGTTGAGAGCATATCTTCATTTACAGTAACTCTGACAATGCCTGCTTCGTGAACAGCAGCAGCAGCGTCATCGACACCCGCAGCCCTAACTAAGCCGGCCGTAGATCCGTCTACATCGCTAATGAAGGTCTCGTCACAACACCTCCGGCGACAGCGTTTACTCGCGCCAGGGCGCCAACCATGGCTTCACCGTCATTGGATTCTGCAAAACGTTCGACCCAAGCGACCAGAGCTCCCGTTTCGTTGGAGTAAGTTACTTCGCTTCTCCGTAGTTTTTCTCGGAAGCGATGGAATGCGATGCTGATTGTGGAGTCTGACAGGGATCCTGCGCAAGCAATAGCTGCTAAGCTACTGGAGAATGAGTGCTGAGACTGACCTATGGCGAAGGGGGTCTATGTGCCCTGATGGCCAGCGCCTTGCATAGAGATGAGCTCCCATTCGAGGCGTGCTCGGTTCTGCAGTAGATCGTTCAAATGTATCCTCCAATCTACGCAACCCAGTAAGCCGGTTGTGTCATCGTAGAGTAGGAAGGAGTTTGATACGTACGATCATTGCCAGGCTGCTTTGTAGACATATTGGGTATAGTTTCTCCCGAAGCTGAGAATGTCGAACAGTGACCGAGACAGCTCACAAAAAAGGTGTCGTTAAGGCAGCGCCAACAGAGCACCGGCTATGGTGTCCACGCTGAGTGTGACTAGCCGTCGCTATTGCCAATGTTTGTATGTTGAGGACGAAAGTTTGACAGGACAATTCTACGGCAGCGATTTCAGTTGTATTATGTACTATGGAGCTAGCAGTTGGAGGGCACGCAGTAGACGTAGCCTTCCACGGCGAAGGTTCCATGCCAGTATACAGTGTGGGCGGTACTAGTAGACACGAGACTTACGAAAGCGTAAAGCGAAGGCCAAGTCTGGGGTCGAACCAAACGATGGCCAGTCCTCATTGCCAGTATTTGCATTCACTGTCAATAGTCAGCTCAACTCGTCTACGTATGTTGGCCAGACTACGGCACCAAATGCGCGTTGCGCTTCGAACGACATGAGTTCCACTGTGACCGCCGCGCCGTCGCCGTCGTATTGAGGACGACGTCCGACCTCCTTGGACAGCCCATAGACAGAGACGAGACCAGCGTTCACAGAACGTCAGACAGCGATTGCGGTATGAAGCGAGAGGTGCGCTGGGTTGTGACGCAAGTAAGCAAGTAACTTACTTACTTACTGTAGGTCACCCGGGCCGCCACCACCACGACCGCTGTGGTGGCCAAGTGGTGGCTGACAAGAATGGTCGCCTCGGCAATCGGCGGACCGCAGACAGCACTCGGCTGAGCGCTTCCGCGATCATCCAGCACGTCGACGTCGTCGTCTGCCTGTGCAGCAAGACCAGCCATGGTCCGTCTACCCCCCGAGCTCACGGACCGTATCATCGACTATCTACACACTGACGTGCATTCTCTCTGTGCGTGTGCTCTGACGTGTCGGACCTGGTTGCCTGCGGCTCGCTACCACCGTTTTCGTTCGGTCAGCGTTGCGCACGAAGAAGGCATTGCAACGTTCGAAACCCTCGTAGCGTCTTCGCCGGCGATAGGCCACATCGTGGAAGACCTAGAGATATCTTTCTTTGGTTGCGAGCAACTCAGCTCTGTCTTGTCCTTGCTTTCGGCCGTCAGGGTGCTCAAGCTCCGTCACGGCGAGTGGGGCCGTGACTTCTGCATGGGTGACCTCGCAGCTGTCGGCGCTGAGCTTCCTGCCCTGCGTGAGCTGACCATGGTCTTCTGCGTCTTGCCTTTGGATGCGCTAGCAGAGCTAGTGTGCTCCTTCACTGGCCTCGAAAGCTTCTCACTAGTTGATAATAACGGTGTCCAGTCCGTCAACACTTCCGTCGTCGGATGTTTAAAAGCTCTGCACACTCTGGAGTTGGACTACACTGGCAGCGACCTGACAACTGACGAGGAGCCGGATCTCCTCGTCGGTTGGCTCACCAGCACACTTCAACCCCATCAGCTCCAGATGCTCCATATCAGTCTTACTTACGATCCGGGGCCCATTCAACCCCTGTTCGACACTTTCGGTCCGCATGGCCTGAAACACCTGAGACTCGATCTATACGATCTCCAAGGTATGTGTCGCTTAGCTTCTCGGAACACATACCTATCATAACTGAGGACCATACAGAGACTGCTAGGGACACTACGTTCACGCTCGAACCCTGCACCAACTTACGCACCGTGTTTATCGAGCTCGGCGCTGGCAGTCAGTCGCCGGAAGCATCGATGGGCCTAATGTGGCCCAGCGTGCTCATATCTCAACTCAGCTCACTATCCCTTGAGACGATCACTTTGTTGGTGTCTGCCCCGTCATTCTGGCCTTGGGACGTAGATATTGTCTGGCGATTCGATGATCTCCAGGCGTTGGATTGGAGAAGCATCAATCGCACGCTAGGACGACTGTTTTTCAACAATCTACGAGCTTTCAACATACATGGTCGAGGTCCCAGAGAGTCACTGGAGGCTTGTCTGCAGGAACGGTGTGGGACTGCGTACACACGAGGGTTGTTCCGATTGTTAGAGGAATAGTGTGAGCCTCAAGGAGCTGTGCGTCGTAATCTGCTGATGCCGCTTCGCAGTCGAGTTGTTACTTCGTGCTGCTCTGAAATCGGTTTGCTTGGTACGCGTCTTGTATTGTTTGAACACAGTTTAGTCGTTAACCTTCCTGTCTTACCAGAGTACGTTTTCTCTAGCCCTCGACCTCGTTTGTATGCTACGTCAAACCTTACGTTCTATTTTGGCTCCTGAACTTGTTCTATGGCCACCGGTCTGTCTCCATCCATCAGCCTCTTCTGTGAATATGTTGTCCGGGTCTTCAGCTGCCAGCGCCATACAGTGGGGGATCTCGGGAAACGTTCACGCCGAACGCAATCCGGTGTTTTGCTCATACATAAGTGGTAAGCATGCTATCTGCGAGGATCTAGAGGCGCGCTCACATTCCTGATACTACAGCACCGTCTATCAAAATCCGACGCGCGTTGCTGGTGCTCGTACATTACCGTGAAACCTCAAAGTTCGTATGGATCCACCATCTCTTCAGCATATCGTCTCAGAGCATTCCACGGCTTCCTACCTATCCCATGGCGCACGACGTTCCCAGCCGCTTCCGAGTCCGCGCATCGCGGGCCAGAATAATGTATGCTGACATCTGTGCCCGCCGTGACGCGTTTCAAAACTCCAGATCGACAACACATGCACCGTATTTGACAAAACTGTGAGTATCAATGCACACAATCGTGCATCCTGTCGACTTCTCTGACTTCTGCCGCCATGCCATCTTTCAAGACGCTGAAAGTGGTCTTCTCGTGGCCTATACGATGCAAATACCTGCTCGGCCGCCGTCGAACTCTAAGTGGCGTGCTTGCGGGGCACACGTTATAAAGCAAGGCCTTTGCTCTTCCGTCAAGCCATCCTCTGTAGGGCTTGAGACGTTCTACAACATGATCCCTTTGCTGCTCATACTCGCGTCGCTCACCTGCGTATTCTATGCCTTCCGACCCAGGAAAGACTCGCTGCGACAGAAGTTACCACCTGGACCAACTGGTGTCCCATTGCTGGGAAACCTATTGCAATTGCCTGCCTTACGACCGCATCCGAAGGTAGGGACATTGACTTCATAATTGTCCCTCCGGTTTCTGACACTTGACTTGTAGTTTCTAGAATGGGCCTCCCAATACGGGGAGATATTCTACCTCAAGCTGGGCGGGCAAGACGTAGTGGTCCTGAACACGGCAGAAGCGGCCGACGAGCTGTTGTCGCGTCGTAGTCATAACTATTCTAGTCGTGCCACTCCGCATGTCGCTCACGACGTCCTGCGCGGTGGGATGGGTCTTGCATTTTTAAAGTATGACACTCCATGGAAGGTCCGTCCGAACTCAAAATATGTTTCTTTTGATTGACGTTCGCGATAGGTGGCCAGGAAGGCGCTGCAAGGTGCCCTTGGGCCCGGGCCTTCGAAGAATATTCGCCCAAACCAGGAATGCGAATCCCGTGTTCTTCTCTACGACTTGATTTGTCACGGGAACAAGAGTGTGTCACAAGGTGTCTCCGAGGGTCTACATGGAGAAGTCTTGGATAATCACTGGTTTGCACCAGTGAGGCGGTATGTGAGTACGATGGTTTCGCTTAGCGTGTTCAGTCAGCATAATCCGCGCTGTGTAGGCGACGAGTGTTGCGCTGTATGCGATGTATGGCAAGCGAGTCCCTCGCTTCCTGAATAACCCTAATCTGTGAGAACACGTCCCCGCTTCGAGCGAACACCTTTTGACCTCTGACTCTTAGTCACAAGATATACGACATTGTCGACAACTTCTCGCAGATGTCGCAGCCAGGGAACTATCTGTGAGTTGGCTGACGGTTCGAAGAGGGTGTGAAATGCCGTGCTGATATAACGATGGCTATGTGCAGGGCGGATGTGTTCCCGCTGATACGACGTCTCCCAGACTTCTTGGCGCCATGGAGGGTGAAAGCTCACGGATTGCATCTATGGTCGGTACCTCTTCATTTTCAACCACAGTGACATGTTTTGATCTCGCGTGACAGGGAAATGGGCCTCTGGGGAGGACTTGTTGATGACTGCAAGGCGGCACTACGAAGCGGAGAGAACCGGCGCGGGTTTGTCTCTTCGTACCTGAATGCGCGTGCCGCCGCAGGTGAAGTCTCCGCAAATGAACGCTGTGACGAAGAGGATGTTCCCGGCAAAGGTCTGACGAAGGGCGGGTGGATACAAGATGACTTCCTCGCCTATGGTGCCGGATCTGCCCTAGAGGCGGGCTCCGATACCACGGCCAATACCATAGTAACATTCTTGCTCTACATGCTCAGCCACCCGCATGTGCTTCAGAAAGCGCGAGTGGAGATCGACGGTGTGGTAGGGACGGAACGTATGCCAGACTTCGACGACGAAGAACGACTACCATATCTTGTGGCTTGTATAAAGGAGACTCTGAGGCATCGGCCGGCCACTCCGCTGGGTACGTCCGCCTGCTCTCACACGCACACGTCCCTTGCTTATGAGCCATTGGAAGCGATCCCGCATGCGACAGTAGAAGACGACGTCTACAAGGATTATCATATCCCGAAAGGATGTACCGTGATCGGGAATGTGTGGGCCATACATCGGGACCCCGAACGTTTCTTCAATCCAGCAGCGTTCATCCCAGAGAGGTTCTATCAAGAAGGCAAGCCCACACGGTTCAACATCGGTCCAGTATCGAACGAGCGCGATATGTGATTGTCCACCCTTGTCTCGCTACCTGCCATGCTGATCTTCCGTCGGCAGCTATGCGTTTGGATGGGGCCGGCGGTTCTGTCAAGGCAGTCACATCGCAGAGGCGTCGCTCTTCATCACTCTCTCGCGCATTCTCTGGGGCGTCGACTTCTACGCGCCGCTCGATCCATCGACTAAGCGGCCAATCCTGCCTGACGTAGCGAACGAGGAGAAGACATGGAGCGAGGGCTTCCTCAGTGTGCCACACGCTTTCAACATCGGCTTTGCCCCACGATCAGCCAAACACGCAGAGCTCATCCGGAAGGCGTTCGACAATGTCCAGTCCGACTGGCAGACCATGGGGTTGGAAGGAGATGACCGGTGAAATCGAACGATTACCGTGGTAGCTGTGTATGCATGTCGCAATGGGTCGGCCTCGGCGTCCAGTACTCATAGATTCGCCGTGTGTTCTTAGAGTATACAGTATGCAGTAGTTTGGTCCTTGATAGCCATCAAGTTGAATGGCACATCTAGATTGAATGACAGACAGAAAGTTCCCCCTCGACTTGAGCTCGAGTTGCTGATATCTACTGAGTGGTCGTGGCGGCATGCAGGCGATATGTGTCTCCGTACGCACAAAAACGTTAAGGTACGGCACACATGACAACTGGCCCAGTAGCCGTGTTCATACAATTTCTCAGTCAGAGTGGTTATTGAGTACAACGGGGATGTGAAAATGGATCAGCAGCTCGAGTCGAACAGCGTAAGAATGACAGGATCGATGACCGTTGTCTACCCAAAGAGTCACAGACCCAGTTCGTCAGGAATATATTCTGCACGAATGCTGCTTCAAGCGTGTAGGTGTCGCTGCGCATGCATCATAATGAAAAGATGTGTTGACAGAGAGTCGTTGGAACACTGACTTCAATTAGCCTTGGGCCTGCGCAATAGCTTCATAGGCCTGCTTGGCGGCGGCCTCCTTTGCAGCGTTCTTGCTCATGCCCAAACCTCTTCCATACTCCGTATCGCCGACTGTCGATGTCCATGATGACCAGCATGGACTATTGTAGAGACACTGTACTGACCGTATGCGACGGCGGTCCATGGTCCTTGATGGCCTTGTCTACAGGTGAGTTCCCATTCAAGCGTGCCGAGTTGTGCGTTCGCCTGCAGCAGGTTGTTCAACTGCATCCTCCAGTCTACGCGGGTGAGTGAGCCATGTGCGACGCGATAGGGTAGTAAGGAATCCAATACGTACGGCCGTCAGTACCTTGGTTGGCCATTTCCGAGTCGTTGTCCACTGTGCACTCATTCTGCAGACTTTATACGTCGAGTGTAAGCTCGCGTCTACCGTTTCCAGACACCTTCTGGCAGTAGAACCTGTCGGAATGCGCATGAGTGCATACTCATTGAAAGGCCGGGACGGCGAACATGCATACCTGTCGTTCAAGCACGGCGTCCGAAAGACGGTCGGCTACGGACCTGACGAGGATTTGTTGTCGTGTTGTCGATAAGGGCGAGCGTAGAAGATGGCATTACGGCGAGAGGTTTGTACAACGGTGATGTTCAGTTGGGTCCTTACACATGAAGCAGCTGGTCTACTCACCATCCCACCACCGCGGCTACTGTGTAGATGCCTGTGGTGTGCGGAAGAAACCCGTCTCTCGATCCATGCCCTTGTACGTGAGTCCCATTCCAGGCATAATCTCAGCTGCAACTACAAGGAACACATACCATACAGTAGAGGGACTCTTCCTCCTCCTCGGGCAACACACGATGGGCCGTGTGGCACCCGGTGCGACTGGAATAGCCGGATCATGCTCCGAACTCACAAGACCCGCATATTCGCTGTCAGTGTCATGGTTGGGTACGCTATCGCTCCCGCGGTGTGAATGACATGAGTGGCCAGGATGGTGGCCTAACGCTCGAGGCCAGTGAACCATGTCCATTCAATGTTTGGCCCCGCTAGCCTATGGTCAGTAAGTCAGCAGTTGAAGCCTCTCATGGCGACATCTCCGTGCCAGTAAGGCGGTGTGGATAGTGAACCCGAGGCTTATGAACGTCGTGAAGTGGCAGGATGCGGAGACCAAGTAGGGGGCCGAACGAAGCGATGGCCAGTCGTCGCTGTACTTGCCATACACTAGTCAGCTCAACTCAATTTGTTGAGACTGCACCGTAACATTAGTCTCCTAGGGAAGCAAAAACACGATGTTGCTGAATGAGAAGGGCAGCCATGTATGACGCATGTTATTCGACCGTGTCACTTGCGATGAGATTGACACTGCGCCGTTGACGTCGTGCTAAGGGCCAAGTCCGGCTTCACAGAACCATGGCGCGAGTTTCATCAGCACAAGCACGTACGAAGAGAATATTTCTCACTGCGGATACACAGCGATTGCGGTACCAAGAGGTGCGGCTCGAACTTCGCGACGCACTGGCAGTGGCTGACGGTCACGGTGGCTGATGGGAACGACCGCAGACAGGATGAGCGCTTCCGTGATCATCCAGCACGTCGTCTGCCTGTGCAGCAAGATCAGTCGGGCGCCGTCATGATCCCTCTGCCCCCCGAGCTCACGGACCGTATCATCGACTATCTACACCTGGATGTCCATGCTCTCCGCGCGTGTGCTTTAACATGTCGCGCCTGGTTGCCTGGAGCTCGCTACCACCGTTTTCGTACTCTCAACGTCGCGAACGACACAGCCCTAACAGCGTTCGAAGTCCTCGTAGCTTCTTCGCCGGCGATAGGCCCCATCGTCGAAGACCTACGGATATATTACTGCACTTTTGAACAGCTCCGCTCTGCCTTACCCTTGCTTCCGACCGTCAGGCGGCTCGAGCTCCACCACGGCATGTTCAGGGACTTCAGCCTGGGCGACCCCGCAGCTATCGGCGTCAAGCTTCCTGCCCTGCGCGAGTTGACCATGGGATACTGCGTTTTGCCTTTGGCAGCGCTATCACAGCTGCTGTGCTCCTTCACTGGGCTCGAAAGCGTCTCACTATCCCAGATTTACGGTTTTGAGTCCGTTAACACCTCCGTCGTCGGGCGTGTAGACGCTTTGCACACTCTGCGGTTGAGGTATACTTACAGCGACCTGTCAACTGATGAGGAACACCTCGTCGGTTGGCTCATCGGCACACTCCAACCTAATCAACTTCAGGCGCTGCATATCAGTCGTGTTCGTGACCCAGGGCTTATTCAACCCCTGCTCGATGCCTTCGGTCCGCGCGGCTTGAAAGTTTGAGAGTTGATCTATACAATGTTCGAAGTACGTGTCACTTAGCTTCTCGGCACATATACCCTAACTCAATATCATACAGAGACTGCTAGGGATACTGCGTTCACGCTCGAGCCTTGCACCAACCTACGCCTTGTATCGATCGAGCTCGGCATTCACTGGCGAATGTCGGAACCATCGACGTATCTATTGTGGTTCAGCGTGCTCATATCTCAACTCAACTCACCCTTCCTCGAGACGATCACTCTGACGGTTATTGCCACGTCTTTGGTCGGCCCGGTTCTCTGGCGCTTCGATGATCTCCAAGCGTTGGATTGGAGAAGCATCAACCGCACGCTAGGAAGGGCGGTTTCCAAGGATCTACGGGTCTTCAACATACGTGGTCGAGGTCCCAGAGAGTCACTGGAGGCTTGTCTGGAGGAACAGTGTAGGACTGCATACACGCGAGGGTTGTTCCAATTCATAGAGCAATAGCGTGAGGCTAAACGTGTTGTGCGTCCTAATCCACTGATGCCGCTTCGCAGTCGAGCCATCTCTTCGTGCTGCTCTGAATTCGGTTTGCTTGGTACGCGTCCCGTATTTTTGGACTCAGTTGAGTCGTTAACTTTCCTGTCTTACCAGGATGTGATTTATTTAGCCCTCGAGTGTACTGATATACCGGGTCGAACCTTGTTCTCAACTCTTTCGGCTCCTGAACCTGCTTTATGGACATCTGTCTGCCCCATTCGTTCGCTCTCTTCTCCGAGTCTTCCGCTACCAGCGCCATGCAGCTCGGGGATCTCCGGATACGTTCATGACGGATGCAATGCGGTGTTGTGCTCATACATAAACGGTAAGCAAGCTGTCTGCGAGGATCTCCAGGTGCGCTCACATTGATATCGCCACCGTCTATCAGTATCCGACGCGCGTTGCTGGTGCTCTCATATCAACGTCAATCTCCAAGCTCGCATGGATCCACCATTTCTTCAGCATATGAGTACGGAAGTGTCCCGCTTTCAGGGCATTCCACAGCTTCCTTGCCAGCTCCCCGACAAAATCATCGATCATCTCCACGACGACGTCCCTAGCCTTGGCGGATGTGCTCTCATGTGCAGAGCGTGGTTGTCGGCCGCACGATGGCACCGATTTTGATCGTCACAGTGGACCTCGCACCGGTGTGGTCGATGGGGCTGGACTCAGACATTCCCGGTTCGCTGCCGTCCTCCGTCCTCCGTAGATGGCTCCCTACCGGCACTAGCCAAGCTCAAGCCTTCCCATGTGAAGGCCGTGATCGATCGGACGATTGCAACGCCAATGTGCCACTCAACCTGCGGACCGTGAAGTGTCCGGAGATCGAGTCGTGCTGGCTGTCGATCGAGACGATCGTCCGCGGGGTCTCTTCGCTGCAGCAGCTCGAGAGTGCACTCTCCGGGTATACGCACATGACATGTGTGGCGGTGGTTTCGCCCTCCTCAGTCAGACATCCCATCAATGCTGCGCGTGCTGGACTCAATGAGCTGTGGCCGCTCGCTGCGATGGGTCTGATGGGTTGGTTCCTCAGCAATCCAGATCTATGGCCTACTCCAGGCACCCGGAGGAGGGAATGCGGTCGTTGATTGATGTCTCCGGTGCTGCCGGCTTGTAGTGTCTCTCCCTTGACAGATCAACTTCGTGTCATTCGAGGGTGAGCTATTGCAGTCTCGCTGGTCACACTTGTCTCTGAACATCGCAGGGCCGGCCACTATCTCGCTGGGCTTATGCGAGCCTCTGCAGGATAGAGCGCTGCAAGTATGTCTCCCTTCGAAAGCCTCAGCGTGGTATGATTTTTGTAGGCGCGGATCATACCAGCGATTGGCAGATTGCTCTCGGGACTCCGAAGAGCGTCTCCATCACTCAGCACGCTCTCAATGGCGGTCTTGCAACGTAGAGACGCGACTCGACCAATTCTCCTCGATCGCTTGCGATAGGTGCCCTGGAGCCCCGTCGAGGAAGCCCCCCAGGATCCGGTCTTCGCGGAGCTCCGTGATGCTCAGATCAACGCTCGCGTGCCATCGTCTTCGCTGGACGATCTTCTGAAGGGAACGTGTCTGGCTATGTACGAACGCAATGCATCCAATATCTGCTCGTGGCTTGAGCCTGAACCGATCTATACTGGAATTACATCACAAGTATTGCCTGAATACGCTGGCATCGTTGACTGGGTTACAGTCGACGGCTAACCACCCCACTTTTGACTGGAGGGTCAAGCATGCGAAGGCGTGGATAATCGTCCAGTCGTTCTTTGTGAGCGAAGTCACCGCGGTGCTGGATCCTACTCTATGCAGAGCTGACCTACTCACACGGCGATTCGTCGACAGCGTATACTTCATCGATATGTGAGTGTATCTTGTTGAAATGTCTTAGAGGCGGCTGACGACTCGCAGCATCACTCCCCACAGTATGTCAAGCGGACTATCGTCGAAGGACGATCAATCATTGATCGTAGACGTATGCGCCCGGTGTCATGGCCGGTGTTACAGCCATAAAGCGTCAATATATGCACGACAAGACACAAGGCTCGCGTCCGACACAGTCATCACTTTCAGCGAGAGCCTGGTACAGTAAAGAGGTCGGTTTGTGTTGCGCTCAGTGAAGTTTCTCGACAAATGCCGCCAGGAGCACGGCCCGCCTCCGATGAGTCGTTGCAGAGCAGTGCCCCACGTACTTGCATCAACGCACCGTGTCTGGAAACGTACGTACCCATGTCAGCTTCGCGCCAAGTCAGATCGGAGCCGCATCTGTATGCTGCTGACTTCCAAGCACATTCTCAAAGGAGCGGCGAAGATCTGGCGCTGCTGGACACCGTGGTCTATAGAAGAAGGGGCGCCACGTCAACGGGAAATAGCTTATCACCGCAGGGGAATGGTAGGTCATGGTCATATCGCGGACGGGCCTCCGCTGGGGATCGCAGCATATGAGCGGTACGCAGTGCATACATAGTGTCTTCGGAGTTGCGTGGGCTTTGATTCGACTCAACCACACTGATTCGGGGATGATGTCAAGCTTAAGGGCCGCTCTGGCAAAGTGGACTCGGGTGCCTTACCCTCAGGCTGAACTGTACGTCTGCAGTACGTACAGTGTCGCACTTGCTGGGATGGGCTCGGATACAAGTCTACGCGTGACCGCTTACCGACTAGGTGTTTCGTACGCTTGTATGTAGCATCGCAGTGAGTCGGTATGACAAACGTCGCCCGGCCTCGGAAGCTGCTTCCGATTCTCGTTACTTCCATCTCGCGAAGTTGACAAACCGCCATGTAAAGCTACACCGCAGCTGTAAGTACCTTTGGGGTGGGTTCGACAAACCGCGCCAATCAACCCCAACACGACAATGTCATCCCGGCAAGGATGGTGCGAGATAACGGCGAAGACAGCGTCCATTTGTGCTCATAATTGAGACACTACTTAATGAGTCCGACAATCCGAGCGAGTACCAGTACCAGTTGGTAGGGAAGAGGGCATCGCGCAATCAGTGCATCTAGTCAGTCGCGGCGTCTCCAAGAATGGGGCGCAATGGCGCTCTATGACTCTGCGCGTCGTGCATTGGCGAGAGTATACTTATTGCCTTGCCGCGCCGTGTGCATGAGTTGTGGCTTGTCACGTAAGTGGGGAGTAAGTACTGAGACCCGTCTCAATTCGGTAATGCGCTTTCTATATTCGGACACTCTCAGCCACAGTCTCTGGTCCGTTGCGAATGATGACCATGTCATACCTATATATTCCGAGACTAGGGGCGCCTCGTCCTTTCTCCGAGCGAGGATCGTATCAACTACGGTGAAGCTCTGGTCGGGTCGCTCACTCTTGTCCGTATGGGGTTGTCCATAGCTGACTGACACCGGGACAAGTGCAGCAATCAGTATAGCCGGTATACGCAGGCACACAGACTGGCATATTTCAAAGTTCTGCATCAACGCCACAACAGATATCGTCGCGCCCAGCGTCGACGCTGATTGCTCCTGAGTACGGGGCGCTTGATGCAGGATACCGTATCCTCCCTGGGGCGCGGGCGCTACACCTTGATTAGGCGCGGGCAAACAGAAACGAGCGCCCATAGCATTCTTTGGGGCGCCAGGACTGGGGACACGTTGGGTTTTTCCAGTCCCTTCAAAAGTCGGCGCGGCGGACTACCACTTCATCCCTGTCTCGCCTCTACAGGACATCCTACACGATGTCCCCGGCAACTGGCTCGTGCACAAGCACGACCCGCCCTATTCTCATCCAGTCGGGTTCCATTAGAGTGAGTCTTCGAATTCGTCGCTTTTGCGCATCCATACCACACACGGCATGGTATGCGGGTCGTTGTCCCGGAAGGAGCTGCGCTTGAAGAGGACTCCTATGACGGTATCTGGCAGGCCGTGCAAGTGCCATGTCACGCCCGCGACGCGTCCTTGCTGCCATACCGCACCGTAAGCACAAGAATGCATTGCTAACTGCTCGCGCTCCCAGGTGTCTATCCCTATCTCCACGGAAACCAACGAGTGGACTGCCGCCGAAGTCCTTCGCGATGAATTTACCCACGACGACACACTCCATACCCCCACGCAATCCGAGGATGTGAAGCAGGCGACCATAGAGCTCTTCGCCCGCTTCCTGCGATTCGTCGTGCAAAACGTAGACGCCGACTGTCACCGTACCCCCGTGCTCTGCAAGGCGGTCAACCACTTCACTTCGTCCTACTTGTCGCAGCAGGACGTGTATACTGTTGCGGGGGCTCTTGACGTAGACGTGCGCAAGACTGTGCTTGCGAGCTACTTCCAGGCTCTGGGAGCCTTAGAGGAAAGGAATGTCGCTGGTATCTCCTATGCGCCAGCACCCGCGCTTTTCACAGCGTCTGACGCGTCAATCTACGCGTTGTTTGGTGGACAGGGTACGAACGAGGTCTATTTCGACGAGCTGCAATCGCTTTACGACACGCACACGCCTTACGTCTCGTCTTTCCTGGCTGAGATGACACAAGTACTTCGCCCTCTCGTCGACGGTCTCGCGTCGTCAACCTATTACACGCATGGCCTGGACGTCATCTCCTGGTTGACTGGTGCTACGCCGCGCCCCCCTATTGCGTACCTCGCGTCCGTCCCCGTATCCCTGCCCCTCATCGGGCTCACGCAACTCACCCAATACCTGGTTACTTGCCGTGTTGCGCGTATCGGCCCCGGCGAGATGCGCAAGAAACTACAGGGCGCGACCGGTCACTCCCAAGGTGTCGTCTCCGCCGTGGTCGTCGCGGCCTCGACGAGCATCGAGTCATACTTCGAGAACAGCAAGAAGGGAATGAAGTGGCTGTTCTACTGCGGCTACCGCGGCCAGCAGGCATTCCCGGTGCTCGCGCTCGAGCCGAGCATCGTGGAAGACGCAATCGAGGGCGGCGAGGGCGCGCCGAGCCCCATGTTGCTCGTGGCAGGGCTCGCCCTCAAGGATCTCGAGAAGCACGTTCAGAGCACGAATAAGCATCTCCCGGCGAACTCGCAGCTGCGCGTGTCGCTCCACAACGCGCCGAAGGCGTTCGTCGTCACGGGCCCTGCGCGCGCCCTGTACGGCCTCGTCACCCACCTGCGCAAGGTCCGCGCCCCGAACGGCCTTGATCAGAGCAAGATACCGTTCTCGCAGCGGAAGCCCGTGTTCTCTGTGCGCTTCTTGGTGGTCGGCGTGCCCTACCACAGCGAGTACCTCAAGGGGATGACGGAGAAGCTGTTCGAGGAGGACTTGGATGGTGAGGAGCTGTGGACGAAGGAGGACCTGGGTATGGCTGTTTATCATACCGAGACCGGTGAGTGCCGCATCCCCTCACAGAAGGCTCCTCGGGCTGATCATACGCTGTCAGGTAATGATCTGCGCGAGCTTACGACGTCCCTGACGTGCTCCCTGGGTGACCAGATTTTCACTTCTCCGCTGCACTGGGCGAAGGCTACGAACTTCCCCGAGACCGCTACGCACGCTATTGACTTCGGTCCGGGTGGCCTCAGCGGCGTCGGTCCTATGACGGCGCGAAACCTCAACGGTCGCGGTGTCCGCGTCATCGTCGCGGGAGACAAGTCGAGGGGCGTCGTTGAGTTGTACGACGCGCAGACGGTGAAGAGGGAGGAATGGTGGAGCAAGAAGTTCATGCCCAGTCTCGTCAAGACGAGGTACGTTTGCTACAGTCGCCAATTGTGCATTGCTAACTCTTTGACAGCGATGGCAAAATCCACCTCGACACGCCGTTCTCCCGTCTCCTGGGCAAGCCGCCAATCATGGTGGCTGGTATGACACCTACGACCGTCAAGGCTGGTTTCGTCAGCGCTGTCCTGGCGGCTGGGTACCACGTCGAGCTTGCTGGTGGCGGTCACTACAACGCTGCTGCGCTCCGCGCGAAGGTCGCCGAGATCCAGAGCAAGATCCCCGCTGGTGTCGGTATCACTCTCAACTCGCTTTACATCAACCCGCGCCAGTTCGGCTTCCAATTCCCCCTATGGCAGGAAATGCGTCGCGAGGGCTTGCCCATTGAGGGCTTCTGTGTCGCTGCCGGTATCCCCAGCACGGAGAAAGCAGCCGAGATCATCGGTGGTCTCGAGGCGGCGGGCATCCGTCACGTTTCGTTCAAGCCCGGATCCGTCGACGGCATCCGTCAGGTCGTCAACATCGCCGCTGCTAACCCAGACTTCCCTATCATCCTGCAGTGGACGGGTGGCCGTGCGGGTGGTCATCACTCGTGCGAGGACTTCCACCAGCCGATTCTGTCTACATATCATTCGATCCGCCAGCACAGCAACATCTCGCTCGTCGCCGGCTCTGGATTCGGTGGTGCGGACGATGTCTGGCCGTACCTTACTGGTGACTGGTCCGTCGAGAAGTTCGGGATGCAGCCCATGCCGTTCGACGGTTTCCTCTTCGCGTCTCGCGTCATGGTCGCCAAGGAGGCGCACACGAGCTCTTCGGTCAAGGACCTCATCGTCGCCGCGAAGGGTGTCGATGATGCGCAATGGGAAGGCACGTACGCGAAGGAGACCGGCGGCATCGTGACCGTCAAGTCCGAGCTCGGCGAGCCCATCCACAAGGTCGCCACGCGCGCCGTGAAACTGTGGAAGGAGTTCGACGAGACCGTGTTCAAGATGCCGAAGGAGAAGCGCGCTGCGTGGATCAACGAGAGGCGTGCGGAGATCATCGCGAAGCTGAACAAGGACTTCGCGAAGCCGTGGTTCGGGTGGAAGAAGGACGGCAGCGTCGTCGAGGACATCGCCGACATGACCTACGAGGAGGTCGTCCTCCGCATGGTCCGTCTCATGTATGTCGAGCACGAGGAGCGTTGGGTCGACCTGTCGCTCAGGAACCTGACGGGTGATTGGCTCCGCCGCGTGGAGGAGCGCTTCGCGGGCATTGACCGAGGATCGAAGGCGTCAATTCTACAGTCGTATTCTTCTTTGGACAAGCCCATCGACTTCGTCAAGCTGTTCTTCGCGACGTATCCGGCTGCGACCGAGCAGCTCCTGGCGTCGGAGGACAAAGCGTTCTTCCTCGCTATCTCGCAGCGCCCAGGCCAGAAGCCGGTGCCGTTCATCCCCGTCCTCGACGCGAACTTCGAGGTTTGGTTCAAGAAGGTACGTCAAAATTGCCCAATAAGGAAGTAAGACTCACATTTTGGGCAGGACTCACTGTGGGCAGCCGAGGACATCGAGGCTGTCTTCGACCAGGACCCGCAGCGAGTGTGCATCCTCCAGGGGCCTGTCGCGGTGAAGCATGCTATCAAGAAGGACGAGCCGATCAAGGAGATGCTCGACAATATCACCGCTATCCTCGTCGACAAGTTGGTGCAGCGCCTCTACGGCGGCGACCTCAGTCGCATCCCGACCGCTGACTATCTCAGTGTCAGGGCTTCTCCTCTCCCGGAGAGCATCGCTGCCTCGCTTGGCGCTGAGCGCTCTGTCGAGGCCGACAAGATCACGTATTCTGTTGGGAGCACCTGGCCCGAGGCGTCGACCTGGCTTGAGATGCTCGCCGGCCCTCGTCAAAGTTGGCTCAGGGCCCTCCTTACGTCGACGACTATCGTGCAGGGTACCTCGCACATCGACAACCCCATCCGCCGCCTCTTCGCTCCTCGTCGGAATCAGAAGGTCGTCCTGACCTTGGACGGCGAGACGCCTGTGTCCGTCGCTCTCTACGGCGCCGCTCGTTCGTACGGCCAGCACAAGTCCGACTTCAAGGCCGTCGAGGTCAAGTATCATTCGGCGTCTCAGTCGATCGACATAACGCTGTTCGAGGACCGTCGCGACGTCTCGGTGCCTCTTCACTTCAAGTTCCTCTACAAGCCGAGCATGGGCTTCGCTCCCATCCATGAGGTTGCTGAGGGCCGTAACACGCGTATCAAGGACTTCTACTGGAGGCTGTGGTTCGGCGACAATGAGGTGCTCCCCGAGATCAACCTCCGCGACACGTTTACGGGTCCTGAGGTCACGATTGAGGCGAATGACGTCGAGACCTTCTGCGCAGTGGTAGGCAATGAAGGCGAGGCGTTCAAGACAGCGCGGACGGACCGCGTCCAGGCTCCGATGGACTTCGCGATCGTTACTGGCTGGCAGGTAAGCAATGCTGAATCACTACGTTGTTCGTGATGTCCTAATTTCGTGGCAGGCCATCATGAAGGCAATCTTCCCGGCTGCCATCGACGGCGATTTGCTCAAGTTGGTTCACCTTTCGAACGGGTTCCGCGTCGTCGAGGGTACGGAGCCACTCAAGGCCGGCGACGTCTGCAAGTCGGAGGCTCGTATCGTCTCTGTGGCCAACAGCGACGCTGGGAAGATCGTCAAGGTCAAGGGCTTCGTCAAGCGTGATGACGCGCCCGTTATCGAAGTCGTGTCCTCGTTCTTGTACCGTGGTCGCTACTCCGACTACGAGAACACATTCGAGGTCGTCGAGGAGCCTGAGTATCTCGTCGAGGTTGCGACAGAGGCGGAGGTTGGCGTGCTGCAGTCGAAGGAGTGGTTCGAATGGGACGATGAGTCCAAGCCTCTCCACGCAGGCACTGGCCTTGTGTTCCGCGTTAGGTCTGAGGTCACGTACCGCAACAAGACGTACTTCAAGACGGTCTCTGTATCTGGCGACATCTTCGTCCGCGACCAGCTCAAGCGCCTCGTCAAGGTCGGCTCGATCGACTTCCTGCAGGACGACAGCCGTGGCAACCCCGTAATCGCATACCTCCAACGTCATGGTACCCAGCAGGGCTCGCCTAGCCCGCTGACCAGCGAGGGCTACACGATGAGCAAGTCGGGTACTACGACCTTTGCTTCCCCCGCAACGAACGAGCCTTACTCCAGGATCTCCGGCGACTTCAACCCTATCCACATCAATCCCTACTTCGCAGACTTCGCCGCACTTCCGGGAACGATCACGCACGGCATGTGGTCGAGCGCTGCTACAAGGCGCTATGTCGAGACCGTTGTTGCACAGGGCAGGCCAGATCGCGTCAGGGCGTACGTAGCGTGTAATACACCATCTGTGGGAGTTAGGTATACTGATGACACTTTCGCAGATACGACGTGACCTTCGTTGGCATGATTCTACCCCAAGACGAATTGACGGTTAAGGTTAAGCACATCGGCATGCGAGACGGTAACATCGTCGTCCGCGTTGAGACCACGAACTCTCAAGGCGAGAAGGTCCTCGAAGGCACTGCTGAGGTTGCCCAGCCGAAGACCGTCTATGTCTTCACCGGCCAGGGTTCTCAAGAGGCGGGTATGGGCATGGACCTTTACAACAACTCGCCTGCAGCGCGCTCGGTTTGGGAGGCCGCTGACGCCCATCTGACTGCTGTCTATGGCTTCTCGATCGTCGAAATTGTCAAGGACAACCCGAAGGAGAAGACGATTCACTTCGGTGGTATCAAGGGTCAGGCTATTCGCCAACGATACATGGACATGACCTACGATACGATGGACAAGGACGGCAACGTCAAGACCCTCCCTCTCTTCGGCGACATCAATGCTCGCACTCAGCGCTACACGTTCAGTCACCCCACGGGCTTGCTCTTCGCTACGCAATTCGCTCAGATCGCTCTCGTCGTCACTGAGCGCGCGGCGTTCGAGGACATGCGCTCGAAGGGTCTGGTTCAAAGCGGCGCACCCTTCGCCGGACACTCTCTCGGCGAGTACTCCGCTCTCGCATCCATCGCGGATGTTCTGGCCATCTCGTCTCTCGTCGACATTGTCTTCTATCGTGGCATCACCATGCAGCGTGCTGTCGAGCGTGACGCACAGAACCGCTCGAACTATGCGATGTGCGCAGTTAACCCCAGCCGTGTGTCGAAGACGTTCACGGACGCCGCCTTGCGTGAGGTTGTCGATGACATTGCGCAGAAGACCAACTGTCTTCTAGAGATCGTGAACTACAACGTCGAGGTATATTAAGATCGACCGGTTGCATCTGTTCCTTCACTGACAGACCGTCTAGGGTCAACAATATGTCTGCGCTGGCGAACTCTTGGCTCTGCAGACGATGACCAACGTCCTCAACTACCTCAAGATTGAGAAGATCGACATACTGAAGGTAAGGAGTCACGTGTTCTTGTTGTTCACATCCTGACAGCGTTTGCAGTTGACGGAGAAGTTTACCATTGATCAAGTGAAGGAGATGCTCGGCGAGATCATCAGCTCGTGCTTCGCGAAGGCCAAACAGCTGCAAGAAACCGAGGGCTACATCAAGCTGGAGCGTGGGTTCGCAACTATCCCTCTTCCTGGCATCGACGTGCCTTTCCACTCCCGCTACCTCTGGGCCGGCGTCATGCCCTTCAGAACGTGTACGTGGTACTTTTCTTCATGGCTGCGCTGTGCTGATTACTCTCCAAGACCTCTCGAAGAAGATTAATGCCGCACATCTCAATCCCGACACGCTCGTAGGCAAGTACGTGCCGAACCTCGTCGCACAGCCCTTCGATGTTTCGAAGGATTACGTCCAGCTCGTGTACGATCGCACCCTGTCTGCCCGTCTCGACAAAGTCCTCCGCAAGTGGGACTCAGAAGATTGGGCGTTGCCTGAGCAGCGTCAGAAGCTCGCGTATATCATCCTCGTCGAGTTGCTTGCGTATCAGTTCGCGTCGCCGGTGCGATGGATCGAGACTCAGGATATTCTGTTCACTCGTTATGACTTCGAACGCCTCATCGAGATCGGGCCGTCGCCAACACTCACCGGCATGGCCACCAGGACTTTGAAGGCAAAGTACGAGGTGCAAGACGACTCTGTCAGTCACATGCGTGTCATCCTTTGCCATGCCAAGAACGTCAAGGAGGTCTACTACCAGTTCGAGGATGAACCCGAGGCCGCCGAAGCTGAAGCATCAGCGACGGAAGCTACACCTTCGCCTGCAGTCCCGGTCGCATCTGTCGCCGCGGCCGCCCCGGCTCCCGCTGCGGCCGCAGCTGCCAGCGTCGAGGATGTGCCTCTGAAGGCCATCGAGGTATTGAGCGTTATTGTTGCTCAGAAACTCAAGAAGCGGGTCGACGAGGTGCCGCTCTCGAAGTCCATCAAGGACCTGTCTGGCGGAAGTCCACGCTACAGAATGAAATCTCGGGGACCTCAGTTGGAGTTCTCCTCTGCACCTGAGAAAGGGGAGGAACTTCCCTTGGAGGAACTCGGCTCGGCGCTCGGGGTCGGTTTCTCTGGCAACCAGGGCAAGTACACGTCGGGACTCATTGGACGACTCGTCGGTGGTAAGATGCCGGGAGGTTTCAACATGTCTGCCATCAAGGCGTACCTCTCTAAGAGCTGGGGTCTCGGACCCTCTCGTGCTGACGGCGTGCTACTCCTGGGAACACAATGGAACCCGCAAAGCGGCTTGGATCTGAGGCGGAAGCGAAGGCCTGGTTAGACTCTGTCGTCTCCGTGTACGCCCAGCGTTCCGGCATCAGCCTCTCGGCAGGTACTGCGGCAGGCGGCGGTGGTGGCGGAGCATCTGGTCCTACCATCAACAGCGAGGAATTCTTGAAATTCCAGGCGGGGCAGGAATGGTTTGCCTCCCAACAAGTTGAACTGTACATGCGATACCTCAAACGCGACTCGCGCTCCGGAGAGCATAAGTACGAGAACGAGAAGGTCAATGTTGCGGCCCTCCAGTCTCGCCTAGACGCCATCACTCGCGAGCACGGAGACACTTATCTCGACGGCATCCAGCCTGTCTTCGACGCGCTGAAGGCCAGACATTTCGACTCCTCGTGGAACTGGGTCCGTCAAGACGCATTGCTGATGTTCTACGACATCATCTTCGGTCGCCTCACCACCGTCGACCGCGAGATCACCGCTCGCTGTATACAGATCATGAACCGCGCTGACCCGGAACTCGTCACGTACATGCAGTACTACATCGACAAGTGCGACCCGAGTCGCGGCGAGACGTACAAGCTTGCGAAACAGTTCGGCAGCAATTGATCGACAACTGTCGGGAAGTCGTCAGCCTGCCCCCTCTTTACAAGGATGGTGAGTACTGCACAGACATGACGCTATGAGATTGTGCTAACTGTTCTAGTCACGTTCCCGACTGCTCCGCACACTGAGATCTCCGCAAGGGGGATATTGTTTACTCCGAGGTCGTCAGAGAAAATGTGCGCAAGCTGGAAGCTTACGTCGAGGAGATGGCTAGCGGCGATACGATCTCGGCCCCGTCAAAATCCAGAAGATCCAGGACGACGTCTTGAAGTTATGGAACGTCGTCAAGTCTCAGCCGGAGATCAGCGAGGAGCAGAAGAATCGCATCAAGGCGCTGTACGAAGGTGTCGTCCGTTCTTTGCGCAAGCGTCCGGAGTCGCGCCCTCGTCCGGGTGCTCCCAGAACGCGTCGGTCGTCCTCGCATTCCTTCGCCCTCAGGTATCCGGTATTGCGCCGTCTCCGCAGACAAGATCCCGTTGTTGCATTTGAAGCGTAAGGTCGGCACAACCTGGGAATACAGCAGCAACCTCACAGGCGTGTACCTTGATATCTTGCACGAAATCGCCACCTCTGGTACGAGCTTCAAAGACAAGAATGCGCTCCTCACCGGCGTCGGGAAGGGTCCATTGGCGTGAAGTCCTCAAGGGTCTCTTGTCAGGTGGTGCCCACGTGTTATCACACATCCCGTTACAGCCGCTTGACTGTCGAGTACTACCAAGGCATTTTCCAGCGCTACGGGAGCAAGGGGTCTGCCTTGACCGTCGTTCCATTCAACCAGGGATCCAAGCAGGACGTCGAGGCGTTGGTCGACTACATCTACTCCACTCTTGGCCTCGATCTCGACTACATCATGCCGTTTGCTGCTGTGCCCGAAAATGGCCGCGAGATTGACGGTCTCGACGACAAGTCCGAGCTCGCCCATCGCATCATGTTGGTCAATTATTACGACTACTCGGCACTGTCAAGGTCAAGAAGGCGTCTCGCCATATCCTGACGCGCCCACACAAGTGATACTTCCGCTCTCTCCCAACCACGGACTGTTTGGCAACGATGGCTTGTACTCTGATCAAAGATCGGTTTGGAGACCTTGTTCAACCGCTGGAACTCGAGAGCTGGGGAGAGTACCTCTGCTGGCTGGTGCTGTGATCGGGTGCGTACTGCGTACTCATGCTGAGCTTCATAATGACTGTTCCACAGGTGGACTCGTGGTACTGGTCTCATGGACAGTACGAACACCGTCGCGCAAGAGGTCGAGAGTCACGGTGTCCGCACCTTCTCTGCGAAGGAGATGGCATTCAATATTCTCGGTCTCATGCACCCGCTCTTGTTCAGCATTACTCAGTTGAGCCCATTTGGGCAGATCTTAACGGCGGCATGGATCGACTCCCTGACCTTGCTGAAATCACCACGCGCATCAGATTGAGCCTCAACAAGAAGAGCGACCTTCGCCGTGCGATCGCCCGCGACAACGCTGCAGATTTCAAGGTGATCAACGGAGTCGAGGCGGAACGAGTCCTGCAAACGGTCAACGTGACGCCACGCGCAACTTCAAGTTCGACTTCCCTCAATCGAGCCTCTCGAATCTCTCTCTGACGTGTCGCAGTTGCGCGGCATGTTGGACCTCGACCAGACGATCGTCATCACTGGCTTCGCTGAGGTTGGGCCATGGGGTAGCTCTCGCACGCGTTGGGAAATGGAGGCTCGTGGAGAATTTACCATCGAAGGTTGCATCGAGATGGCCTGGATGATGGGTTGTATCAAGCACTTCGACGGTCGCCTCAAGGACGGCTCTCTGTACGTTGGGTGGGTAGATGCGAAATCCGGTGAGCCGTGGACGACAAAGACGTGAGGAGCTCTACGAGAAGGATTCTGAGCCACGCCGGCATCCGTCTATTGGTTTGTTGCTGTTTATACGATGACATGCTAGCGCTGATTACTTCAGAGCCCGAGCTGTTCCGCGGTTACGACCCCAAGAGAAATCTTTCAACCAGGAGATCCAGCTGTCTCATGACCTCGAGCCCTTCGAAGCTAGTCAAGTCGAGGCGGACAATTCAAGTACGAGCACGGCGACAGCTGCGACATCTGGGAGATCGAGGGCGGACATGGTATGTCAAGCTCAAGCGTGGTGCACGTCTCTTCGTGCCGAAGGCCTTCAAGTTCAACCGCTTGGTGCTGGCCAGATCCCCACCGGTTGGGACGCCGGACGCTTCGGCATTCCAGCGGATATCATCGCTCAGACTGACCGCACTGCTCTCTGGACTCTCGTCGCTGCTGCGGACGCCCTCAACATGTCCGGTGTCACTGACCCATACGAGCTCTATGAGCATATGCACCCGTCCGAGGTTGGCACCAGTATCGGCAGTGGTATGGGTGGCATGGAAAGCTTGGGCAGGATGTTCAAAGATCGTCGCGACGAGAAGGAGGTACAGAATGACATCCTCCAGGAGACGTGAGTTTCTCCTATGACTGTCGACCTTCCGTGAGCTCAATGACGTCTTCTAGCTTCATCAACACGACTGCGGGATGGGTCAACCTCTTGCTTTTGTCGTCTTGTGGACCGGTGAAGATCCCTGTCGGTGCATGGTAAGCGTTTGAGTGCATGCGTGCCGATATTATGCTAACGAACATTTAGTGCAACCGCGCTGCAATCCCTAGAGATAGCGTGCGACACGTTGCTGTCCGGCAAGGCCAAGGTCATGCTCGCGGGTGGTTACGATGACTTCAGCGAAGAGGGTTCGTATGAGTTCGCAAACATGAAGGCTACTAGCAACTCGGAGACCGAGTTCGCGATGGGCCGTGAGCCAACCGAGATGTCGAGACCAGCTACGACAACTCGCGCAGGGGTAAGTTGTCAACTCGTTTGATGATTTTGATGTCTAACGCGGTACTGTACAGTTTATGGAGGCACAGGGATCTGGAGTGCACGTCCTCATGAGTGCCAAGACAGCGCTTGAACTCGGCTGCCCCATCCGCGGTATTGTCGCGTTCACGTCGACGTCGACGTAAGTGGTTTCAACGTATCTGAACCCTCGCATAGACTGACCCGCAATGAAGTGACAAGGCCGGCCGATCGGTTCCTGCGCCAGGTCGTGGTGCGCTGACCATCGGCCGCGAGATCCAATCCAAGCATCCCGCGCCAATACTCGACGTTGCTTATCGCTCCCGCCAGCTCGCCTTCCGCCGCAAACAAATCTCGCAATGGCTTGAGAACGAGCGTCAACTGCTGCAGGACGAGATCGAATTCCGCAAGAGCCAAGATGCCGCTGTCGACGAGGAGTACGTCGCTCACCGTGTCGCAGACTTGGAGCAAGAAGCTGCTCGCCAGGAGAAGGATGCACTGTCGACGTACGGCATGCTGCACGGCACGGACCCGCGGGTCTCCCCTCTCCGGCGTGCGCTCGCCGTCTGGGGCCTGACTGCTGACGACATCGATGTCCTCTCCATCCACGGTACCGGTACTGGCGCGAACGTACGTGTTTTCCTTACGCTTGTAGCGTGTCCTGACCATTGCATTGTAGGAGAGCAACGAGACTCACGTCTGGAATGACATCTTCTCGACATCCACCGGACACCGGAATGCTGTCCCTGTCATGGCACAGAAGAGCATCTGGGCCATTCCAAGGGTGGTCGGCTGCATGGCAGCTCGCTGGCCTCTTGCAGAGTGTGGGCAGCGGTATTGTCGCTGGCAACCGTAACGCGGAGTAAGTGATTCGAGCCGTTCGTGGCGGTTTTGTCTGACAGTATTATGTGCAGCAATGTCGACTCGCACTTCAAGGACTACACTTACCTCATGTTCCCTTCAAAGTCCATCCACACTGACGGCATCCGTGCGGGTGTCATGGTGAGTCACAGAACTGCGATTCGTTCCTATTGGTGTCTAATCCCACGAAACACAGTCCTCCTTCGGCTTCGGTCAAGTCGGCGGCACCTGCCTGATCGTCAACCCGCGCTACCTGCTCGGCGCCCTCGAGCCGTCTGTCTACACGAGCTACAAGGCGAGGCACCTGCGCCGCGCACGGCTGGCGTACAAGGCGATGAGCGAGATGATGATTAGCAACACGCTCGTGCGCGTGAAGGACGGCCCGCCGTTCACGAAGGAGGTCGAGGCGAGCGTGATGCTGAACCCGCTCGCGCGCACGTCGTACAACCCCAAGACGGGCAGCTACGCGTTCTCGAAGCTCGTGACGGAGGCCCCGGCGGACAGGCGAACGTCAAGGCGTGGCGGAACATTGCGCTGTCGAGTGCTACGGCTGGTGTCGGGTCGACCAAGGTACGCTCTCTGCTCCTCTCTAGCCTCCAGCTGACGTTACGTGCAGAGCTGATCTCATCCGTGCCCTCGTGGAACCCGACGTTCGTGGAGCGCAACTTCACGGACGCGGAGATCGCGTACTGCCGCAGCCAGCCGGCGCCCGAGGCGTCGTTCGCGGCGCGGTGGACCGGCAAGGAGGCAGTGTTCAAGTCGCTCGGGGTCGCGTCGCGCGGCGCGGGCGCGCCGATGAAGGACATTGAGATCCTGCCGGACGAGGCGGGCGTCCCGACGGTCGCGCTCCACGGCGAGGCGAAGTCGGCTGCGGAGGCGAAGGGCGTGAAGAAGGTGCACTTGTCGCTGAGTCACTCGGAGGTGCGTTGTGTCGTTTGCATTTCTTGGGTTTGGACTGACGAGTGATTGTTCGATAGACTGTCGCCATTGCGTTTGCGCAGGCTGCGTCCTCGTGAACGTGATGCTCTGCTCGCCGCGCTTGCTTGTTCGTCTTAGAGATCCTCCGTCGTCGTTCTTGGTCTAGATGCTCGCTGCTCTGATGGTACTCGCTCACACTCGCATACACATACTGATATCATACTGTTCTTACGTCGCACACGATTGCATGTAGTCGCATCCGGAATGGTTTCTTTCACGAATCTAATGCATTTCTTGTTTACTCTCACTCCATGGTCTGCGTCGGCCTGAGTTGGATATTCTACAGATATATTCAAGCACTAGCAAGTAAGATGGCAACTGAAGTGCTGAAAGCTAAACATGGTAGAGACGATGCGTCTCAATGTACTCCGCAACTGCCGGAGTGACCATCTCCCTCCACTGCTCGTGTCCACCATTCGCGCCCTGTCGAATCAGCGTACTGCTCACTGACCTCAGTTCCTCCGGGATGTCCACCAGCAGTACCCTCCCCTCCTCCGCGAACTCGCGTATCGCCGCGCGGAGCTTCGCCTCCTCGCCTTGCGCCTCCGGGGAGAGGAGGGCACGGCGGGCGCAGACGACGCGGGCGTCGTCGCCGGCGGGGTGGGCGGAGAGGAAGCGGTGGAGGGCAGAGGCCATGGCGGAGGGGGAGGGGTAGTAGCGCGGGGCGAAGAGCCGCTCGAGGGTGTCAGTGCCGACGAGGAAGGTGAGCTGGGGCCGTGGGGGCGGCGCGGATGAGGAACTCGTCAGTGGGACATCTGGGGGAAAGGAAGCAGGGGTGGAGGCGGGAGGGGCGGACAGGCGCTGCCGTAAGTAGGAGAGGAGGACGGAGGACTTGCCCACGAACGTGGGTTCATCGATGATCGCGACGGCGACGTTGTCGTGGGGAGGCGCGGTGGCAGGTGACCCGTCTCCGTGTGCGGGGGAGGCGGAGGCGGAGGCGGAGGCGGGGACGCGGAGGACGTCGCGCGCGAGGAGGAGCATCATCTCGAGGCGCTGCGCGTGGGCGGCGTCGCCGGGCGCGAGCTGCTTGTCCGCGTTGCGCACGGAGAGGAGGAGGAGCTTCGCGTCGTAGTCGGCGGCGTCGGACGCGTCGTCGTCGGCGAACGCGGGGCGCGGCGCGTTGGCGAGGGCGAGGTGCGCGCGGGAGGGCGGGTTGAAGGACGAGTCGAGCACGGCGACGCGGAGGGTGCCGCGCGGGGCGAGGGGCCGGCGGGGGTGGGCCAGGCGGGGTGGGTGGCGTAGACGAGCTCGAGGGGCGAGTGGCCGGCGCGGACGCGGTCAATGAGGGACGCGAAGGATGCCATGCAGCCTGGGGAGAGGTTCAGTGCGCGTGCGGGGAAGGAGAGTGGCCATGGCGGGGACGAACGTGCCAGTGCGCGTCTCCGAGGAAGGCCGGGCTGGGAGGTGGCCGAGGCGAGCAGCGGCGGGGATGGTGGCAACGATGGCAAGGAGGGGAAGACGGCGTGCGGAGGCGAGCAGACGGCGCGAGGAGAGTCTGAGGATGATGTCCGGCCGCTTCTGGCAGTCGGCGCTTCTTCGCGCGAGCCAGATCGCGATCAGCCGGGCGTCTGTGTGTCTCTGCGGTTGTGCACCGACTCGCGTCTCTGCAGCATCGATTCTCTCTCTCTTACAGCCATGGAGAAGGACGCGGATGGATTCTACTCCCCAGCAGCACCAGGTATGTGCTGCATCTCTGCGCTGACCACACACTGACCCGCGAAACAGCAGCGGACAAAAGGAACAGCCTGCAGAGGAAGCCGACGGTACGTCCTCCTTCTCTCGCCTCCGCGCGGTTCGATCGGTCCTCGGTGTTCACCCGCACACTCCCCCTCCAGACGCGACGGATCTCATCAAGTCCTCCTTCGAGGTCTCGGTCAGTGCCACCGCTTTCCTCCCTGTCAACTCTGTTCGTGATGACCGGACCCCCAGGTCACATTAGCCGACCAGCAAGCCGACCCGAACTCGCCGCTCTACAGCGCAAAGACATTTGAGCAGCTTGGCCTGTACGTCTCCCCGCCCCTCCATTCCTCCGCAGACGCGTCTGACCCCATCGCCGCCCAGTCATGCTGACCTCCTCAAGGGGATTTACGACATGGGCTTCTCCAAGCCGTCCAAGATCCAAGAACGCGCCCTGCCCCTCCTCTTGTCAAATCCGTGTGTGCCACGCCCCGCCCCCATCGACGCGCGGATGCTGACTTATTGCGCGGTCCAGACCGACCAACATGATCGGCCAGTCGCAGTCGGGCACGGGCAAGACGGCGGCGTTCGTGTTGACGATGCTTAGTCGGGTGGACTTCACGAAGAACAAGACGCAGGTGGGTTCTTCTTGCCGGGTGCACTTGCAGGGCAGGCTCTTTATCGCGTGGCGCCGAATGAGCTCGGTCGCGCGCATGTCTTGTTTTCCATTCATGCACGCGGCGCTGCGGGACACGGAATGACGCCATTACGTGACCCTGCGATGCATGCACGGGCTTGTTGCAGGCGATCTAGGAAGTGGGCTGGCACGGAATGGGCTGAGAGGCATCTGGGCAACACCTCGTCCCTGCTTCCGTGCACGCTCGGGTCGCAACAAGCATTCCGGTCTGTCGGCTACCAAGCGAGGGCGCGCTGAGGTTCTCGGGGATCGTAGGGTGTCCCCGCAGACCCGTTGATCCCCTCTCGGTGTCTCCGTGCGGGCTCTATGGGTTGGCCGTCGTTCTGCTCGGTGAGCGTCGGGCATCACGATGGTCGGGCATCATACCTCTGTGCCCGGACGCGCGTGGATGCCGACGTACGGGCCCAGAGCGCAGGCTACCCGCAAGCCCGAGAAGAAAAATCCTAGGTCACCGCTGTTGCAGACTCTATCATTCGCGAGGCCCCGCCCCTCCCCGCCTTCCTATACACCTTTCGCACCCTCACACCCTGCTAACCCTCCTTCCCCAGGCCCTCTGCCTCGCCCCCTCGCGCGAACTCGCGCGGCAAATCATGTCCGTCGTCGTCGCAATGGGCAAGTTCACGCCCGTGCAGACGGAGTACGCGATCAAGGACAGCCTGCCCAAGGGCGCGTCACGCGTCTCGGCGCAGGTCGTCGTCGGGACGCCCGGGACGATGACGGACCTGATACGCCGGAAGGTGATCGACGTGTCGGAGGTGAAGGTGTTCGTGCTCGACGAGGCGGATAACATGCTCGACCAGGACGGCCTGGGCGACCAGACGCTCCGGGTCAAAAAGTGAGTGACGCGCGCGCCTAGTGCGGTAATCTCTGGGCCGCGCTTCCTCCCACTGCGCGCTGGAAGGGCTGGCTGACCTTCCCTTTGCCTCCTCCGCGCAGCATGCTCCCGCGCACGGGCGTGCAGATCATCCTGTTCTCGGCGACGTTCCCGGATCATGTGCGGACGTTTGCGGCGAAGTTTGCGCCGAGCGCGAACAAGATCGAGCTGCAGAAGAACGACCTGACGGTGGACAACATCCACCAGTTCTATCTCGACTGCAAGAACGAGGAGCACAAGTACGACGTGCTCGTGTCGCTGTATGAGCTCCTCACTATAGGGCAGAGCATCATCTTCTGCCAGGTACGTTTGCTTTGCGAAAGTGTAGATCGTGACAAGACGAAAGCTAATGATCGGGTGGGCAGCACCGACACACGGCGGACCGGATCGCGCAGCGGATGACGCTGGAGGGACACAAGGTCGCGTCGCTGCACGGCGCGAAGGACGCGTCGGAGCGCGACTCGATCATCGACTCGTTCCGCGAGGGCCGCGAGAAGGTGCTGATCACGACGAACGTGATCGCGCGGGGGATCGACATCCTGCAGGTGAACATGGTCGTCAACTACGACCTCCCGCTGCTCAACGAGCGCGACAACTGGGGGAACAAGTCCGACGCCCGCCCCGACATCGAGACGTACATCCACCGCATCGGTGAGTCGCGCGTGCCCCGGATTCGCGCGTCCCTTTCCTGTGCCTGTCCCTATTCCTGGTCGCGGGGCTGCGCTGCGCGGGGCTGCTCCGGTGTGCGTTACGTATCCGATCGTGGTCACCTTCCCCTCGGGGGCTGTCAATTCAGTCCCGCAGGGGCGGCCCTGGCTCCGGCGCGCGAACCCTCTCATGCGCGGGGTCAGTCATGGAAGGCGGGCATGCGTTCCTATGGATCTAAACACAGAGCGCTCGTCGTTCCTGCGTGCGGGGCGGCGACGATCGTTGGAGATTGCGCCCGGCGCAGATCCTGGGGCCGCCCGGTGGGGGGCCTGCCAAACCGGGCAGGGTCGTGGAACGCGCACGCGCGGTAATTGCTGCCTTGTTGAACTCTACGCCGCCTCGCGTCTTGTCAGCCTGCGCGACCGTGCGGACGGTCTGCGCAGTCAGGTGTCGAGCTTGACTGCGTACACCGCCCTTCTGCGTGGAACGTCGCTGCCCCGCAGGCAGATTAATGCCCTCGCTGCAGACATGGCGTGAAAGTAGGATGCCCACGCGGCCGATCCCACACGCACATGACGCTCTTCCTTCGCCGTTTCTCTGGCGAGACTGGTGGGTAAAGGTCGGGTCGGTGCGGCCCCGACCTGGGCTTCGCCGAGGACGATTATCGTGCAAGCTGTGTGTGGAGGCGCGCAGCCAAGCGGGCTGATCACCCCGCGCCTGGAGCAGTCCCAGAGGCACGAATCGGCGACGAGCCAATCTGCTTCTGGAAGAGCCTGTCTGAGACGGTGGGCGGGCCACGAATGAGCAGTGCTTTTCCCCGGCGATGCACGCGCGGCCCGCGGGCAGTTTGGGTCTGGTTCGCAGCGCGCTTCGACTTCTATGTGTCGTCTCGTCGCGGTGGTGTGCCGTATGCTTACGAGAAACTCCCGCGCGTGTGCAGGTCGGACGGGTCGGTTCGGGCGCAAGGGCATCTCAATAAACTTCGTGCACGACAAGGGGACCTGGGCGCACATGGAGCAGATCGAGAGCGCGACCGGGAAGCACATCCAGCGGATAGGGACGAACGACCTGGACGAGATGGAGAGGTGAGTGGGCTTGCGCGTGTTCCTTCGCGCTCGGCGGGGCGCTGACCCGTCTGGACCTTTCATTTTGCAGCAAATGAAGAAGGCCCTGAAGTGAACTTTGTACCCCGACCCGACCCACCACGCCTGTACCCTGTAGCTCTCTGTTCGTAATGCGCCCCCTCGCAACGGATACCAACCAATATCGCTGTATACTCGCTCCCTCACGGAATCCTTTGTATGTAACCGCTATGGTAATCTGTCACGCCCTGGGCGATCAGCGGTGGCACCAGGCATGAGGTGTGTATCGGTCTTCGAGTTGCCCCGAGACTGAGGTAAACTCATAGTGTGCTGTATATTTGCCTTTTGATTGACGTCCGCGGATATGACGCCAAGCTGCATCTGATCGCGCAGTCCGCGCTGGTCGCGGTCTCATGTTGCATGGGCGTGTCGTTTGTCAATTATCGCGCGACATGAAGTGCTCTAACTACGTCTCCGCTGTGCCTCGTGCTGACAGATGAGAAGAAGCGCGTGTGTATGCACAGCGGGGCCGCTCTCGTGCGGTCGTTCCATTGCTGGTGTGCCGTTCGTGCTGTAGTGGGAACGGTGATGTGAGGATGCTGTCGCCTTCGCAAGACGGGAGTGTATTCGGGCGCGTCCTGCTTAGTGCGGTATAGCGTCGCACCGTGGCATTATATTCGAGGGGGTGGGGACGAGGCTCGGCAATGTCCAGCGTGCCTTGTGTTCAGCCTCCGTGGGTTCTTCCGGTGTGCAGCTCGTGGATCCAGCAGCCATGGATCTCGCTGCTGGCGGGCAGGCCTCCGGCCGCGCTGGAAAAGTCTATATTTCATGCGTGTGAAGCGATGACCGCGCTGACACCCGCACGAGCATGGCCTATCTGGGACGACGGCCTGTGCACAGGAGACGTGCGTGCCCTCGGTGAATCGCGATGGTTCGAGGGCCGTAATCATTAGATTCTATCACGCCGGATGGCCGCGGGCAATGAGCAGTCTGACGCGTTGAGAGCCAGGTGTCAGCGCTGCCCTCACGCTCCGTAAGTGGTCCAGGCAAGTCGGTGTGCACCGTGGTGCATCCCAGGCAGTCAATACGACGAAGCACGACAACACCGAGTGGGAGTGTGTCGGCGCATATTCCTCGTGGAGGCGTGTAAGGTTGATCAACGACCCCGTTCGAGAACGCGCATTGAGTGCTTGCGCTTGCAAATTCTGGTGGCTATCTTCCTCCAGGGTTCGCCGTCATTACTTCCATGTCGCTCGATGTGGCCAACGTCAGTTTTCATCTCAACTGGCGCACTGCCGCCCATTACGCCTCCAAGGAGCCGAGCAAATGACAGGGATCATACGCGGCCACTTATGTGCGCCACCATTGACCGGTCCCTGAGTGCACCTTACCATCTGCCCGTCGCGCACGAACAACCTCCATCCCGAACCCTGCGCGTACTCCTCCCACTGACGTACTGGCCGAAGCCGCTCCCGATTGCGGATCATTAAGAACCTGGATAGAGATTCTCGAACCAATGTCAAGTTCATGAGGGGTGAGAAGCTAGAGCAGATTCGCGAACCCTGTCATGCACACCACGTTCCTTTCCGCTCATCCTGTGCAAATGAGATCTCACGGGAAGCCGAGAGCAGTCAAATATTGTGCTTATGGGCGCACACGGACGTGCTGTCCCTTGGTGACCTGTTTAAAGAGCGGAGGATGCATAAAAGCCGTCTAAACATAGGGATCGTGAACTTACTACCCTCCGCACTCGTCCCCGATCACACCCTGCCCAATAATCTCATTCTTCCTTCCAAGAACACGGCCATGGCGATCCTCCCCACGTTCTATGCATGGTCCAGAGAACACATCCAGCGTGTTTTCGAGGCCAAGACATCAGCAGATTGCCTTCGAGCTCTCGACGACACGTTTGCGCAGAACATCGAGCTGACGCTCAACGGCTCCCCAATACCACGCACGTATCTCCAATCCGCCATCATGGGAATGGTGGAGAGTTCTGGATTTCGTCTGTCGGTGGAGTGGTTAAACGCGGTCGAAGCGCCACGCGACGAGTCCTACAGAGTAAGCACGACCGCGTTGCTGAGGTACTTGAACATCCCTGACCACGCTCTTCACTTAGAGTGGCGCACTGGGAGGATACTACGTCATTCGCAATCTCCGCAGACAGTCGCCCGACTCAACGACACACATGCTATATGAACGACACAAGTCTATCAATGTCATGTGAGCTTCTTCATCGTACGAACAGAGGATAAGCTCACTGATTCTACCTTTTCAGCATCGAGTCCGAGTCGTCAGATCCCTACGTCGACAGTCGGCGCATCGTAAAATTGGCTCTTGTAGCCACGGACAAGCCTATGCACACATAGTTAGACATAGAAGCCATCGCTGCTAGGGCGTCAGGCCGTAACTTATTCCACGCACATCCTAAACACTGTATAATCAGCTGTAGTTGTACTTTTCGCCTTTACCATGTACCGTCACCTACGTCGTCAGGTTATTACTCACGGACGAGTCTGAGGCTTCCCTGTAGGCTCGTTCCGTAACACTCGATTTTACGGTAAATCATTCGCCCAATCAATTCCCGGGCATTGGCGACGCGGGCTTCGTTCTATTTGGTGTACACGGTCCGAAGTCGGGGGAATGAGACCGTGCTATTTTCTCGACCACGCACGTCTCTGTGTGCTCGCAATGATCGCGCGCGAAGTCCAGCTCACTTGTGAGCACGTGGGCGAATTGGGCTTGAGATGCAGGTTGTGCCGTCGAGGATCACTCTTCCGGAAGAAATTAGACTCGAGATTAGCACTTCGGTGCCAGGCCACGAGCCTGGGCGGGTTGCTCATCTATATTTGGACAGTGCGTCACAAATATGCTGTGTGGAGACTAGCACTGCGGAGGCTCCTAAGCATATGCAACTCGAGGCCACTTGGGTACATGAGCAATCGTACTCACCATAAGATGTGTCCGCTGCCGTAGCTTACTCGAAAACGATAGGCACGAGGAGCGGAGCTTTGACTGGCAGCTTCTGCTGATAAGCTTCTCCTTCGTGGCGGCCTGATTATGCGGAAGACTTACGGCAGATCCGTGCCCTGATCGAGAAGTGTGAGACTCATCCGGGCTGGTAGGCCGAACTTACCCCAAGCGACTGAAGGCAGTCAGTGAGAAAGGCATCTGGCTATTGAGACAGTGGAAAGAAGTGCCGACTGTGAAATATTCGCTTGCGAGATGCTGTACTTGTCGTAAAGACGCGGAATGCCGCGACTTGACCGTCTTTGGCGCGGACAATTCGTGTTCTCCGTATCCACCTCAACAGCGTGCGGTGTGCCTCTGGACTACTGTTGCGGAGAGGCAGCAGAAGCATATACCTTCTGTTATTCCGAATCAGCGTCGTCTGGGGGTAGGTCTGGAGCACATCCTCCTGGTGGCTTCTTTTTACCTCCGTTGTATTCACTATAAAGAGGGTGGGCTGGAACAAGCCGAGCCAAGACTCACGCTACCGCTCGACTTCATACATGGCAGAAGAGAACGACATGCACGGTCGCGTTAGGAACCACTTTTGCCGTTCTGCTTGTGCGTCGAGAAGTTATTCTGATAGTAGTGCTGTCGGGTGCCCCATTCAGTGGCCTTCAGTGACATATACGTGTGCAGACGCACCGAAGACAAGGCAGCACCGCCAGGGATGTGGTATGCTTCTGCTCCTCTCGACTGAATTGATAGTAGAGGATTGACATCCTGGGAATTGCCTACGTGGCAAACTGTCCGTAAAACTACCGATGCTTCCGACGCTGAGTGCAATTTCAACGTTAACGGCGCTCCGCAGACACTCCCAACGACCCCAATTTCATACGACTGTGGGTCTGCAGACTATCCATTCGATCATGAGTCGGAGGGTGTCGTCGGTTCGTGCTGGTTTGAAATTGTTCCATGCATTGCGGTGGTCTTCATAACGAGCTTGAAAGCAGTTGGCGAATTCTCTCAGAGTGCTGTATCCGGGTTTTCCCATCAATCACGATCTGACGTTCTGTGCATAAGCCTGTGATATTCAGAAACCTGAGATATTGACTGACAGTGACTACTGGCGCGCGTATAATCAGTCAAATATCACGACGAATCGATTGTGCACTACGCACCCAGAGTCTAAATATAATTTTAAGTGATACTGGTTCACCGAGGCTGTTAACAGTATAGGCGTCGTTCGTGAAGCAGGAGACGCGCGAGATGTCCCTTCAACCTATGTCCACGATAGATCCTTAGTCAGAGCAGCTTATGTACGAGTTGAACCCACGATGATGGATACTCATCATATCGGGTTGGGCATTCGCGGCAGAACACTGAACACCGCGCGTCGCTCAGACTTCTTCACTAAGCGATGGGTTCAGGAGCTTCATGCCGTTGGCGCTCGTCAATTGCAAAGTTCACCTGGAAGCGGGTAATCATACCATTTTGCCGTCCATCGTAGGACACACAGTTCCTGTGATCCGGCAGACCAACCTGGAGCTTCATTGTATCTTCGAGTTCATCAGACTTCTGACATGGGCATTCAAACAAGGCGGCCGGATGCACAATATGTATGACGGCAGTCAGCATGAGAAGTATCTCCAAGACAAATGACTTGCCTGCACACGTTCGGAATTCGATGGCGATGTCAAGCTCGCCACTAGCGCACCGAAAGGGGATAAACTGACTTAAATGACCAGAGATGATGCAGGTAAGCGAATCGCCAAATTTTTGAACAGTCATATTGTGTCCGGTCACAACGATGATATCGAAAGAGAACGCACGAACTGACTGGGTGACGGCCACTGACCAGAATGTACAGGACACGGCGCATGACAATAGTCAATTAAGTTTCTGCGATATCAGTAAGTCAGTATCACGTCTTTACCTGTCTTGAAATATACCATTGAAGTAACGGGGTACAAGCGATGTACCTACAATACATTTCGGTGCCGTATCTGGCTGCGTTCATGTTGGAGCGGCACTGCACAGGGTTGAATGCAAGGAAGCAGGAGAGCACCTATACAGATTAGCTAGATGCGTCCGTGCCAATGCCATAAATAACTTCAAACCTTGTGCGAAACGCCGAGCACGGCCATCTTCTGGACTCGATGCTGGGTCATGCGCGATGGCAGTTATCATAAAGCGTGGTGGCCGCATGTGAAAGGGAGGAACACTATGCGCACCGAGTTTTTCTATCACATCAAAGGCTGTCTCCTGTTGCCCGTCCGTCGCAATCGAGGTGCACACTACGTGTATACTCACTGAGGTCGATTCTTGGGGGTGACAATCACAATTCGTTTTGTCCATGACATGAGGCAAGAGGAGCGAAAGCGTCAAGCTGTAGGACCGGAACGCCGCGCCGAACAGACGGTGACACTACCTACGATTGAGTTTGCGCAGTACTATTGACACCAAAAGTTCGACGAAGATCAAGCATGCTGTTAAAGGCCCTGCGACAGCCGGAGCCTCGGGCTCGTATTGGAGCGGCTGCACAGATTAGAGTGAGATGGTCCGCCGAAAACATACTCCAAAAGTGCATGGGTTGACCTACAGGTCCTCACGCTAGAAGCTACGTGATCTATCAAACCTCATTCCAAGTTTTATGCACGCGCAACATGGTCGCACTGATGACCTGGAACATGAGTTGCCAGATAACTAGTGAAATCACGTTGCTGACCTGAATAAACGACCACTTCCGGTTCTCTGACTCCGCGCTTGTAGTAGTCCTGCGTTTGCAAGCATAACAAGCATGAGACAATTTCTGATCCACGATAACTTGACGCTGCGCCGAAGCGGAGACGGAGACCTTGTCAGTCATTCAGTTATCTGCAATGACCACTCTCCGTGGAACGGAACCCAGCCTGCTGGCAACCCGATGACGAACAACAAGAGTTTATCAAGCATGGCCAATTTGTCGGTCTTAAAACGTATCATACTGCCGGCGCTCCTACCAGTAATTCTCCTACCTCCTTCCGATAGTGACGGAGGACAGATGCGGCAGGCGCTTCATCTTGGCGTTGACGCTCCTTGCAGCTTGATTCTGGAGAACTCATGTCCGCTTGTCATGACAGCACACGAGGCAAGGTATGCGTCTTGGCGCGGGCGAGCGTCCGGAAATCACCTGCAGTGCAGAAGGTGATTTCAGAAGTATTGAAACGTCAACAAAGCTAGAGTAATTACGAAGTCTTGTGTCCAGACGTAACTCACCTTGTTGAAAGGTCGGGTGCGAGCGCGCATCTGTATGATCTTCCATAAAGCTCGACACAGTTTCAAATGAAAGCCTAAAGGGACTCACGAACTCCCTCGGGCATCGATAACGCTAAGCTGCTCCATCCCTACATTCATCGCATTCAGGTCGGGCGTATGGCCGACTCGTGGTTGCATGAGAGGGACTGAAGTCGGTCGTTTAAGTTTGGTTAGCTATGCAACAGGCTCAGCGGATAGGCATAGTGATGGAAGTGGTTTGTTACAATAGCAGAATAGCGACGGACAACGAATATGAGATCGACAAGAAGAAAACGGACAAGAACGAAGCAAGACGCTCCTGGACGTTGGTCAGGCAGATGGACGCAAAAAGGCCAATAGAGACAGTCCCGGGACGTCTACGTTCTGTCTTTGTCTGGAATGTAGTCAGTTCCTTGGCGTCATAGACCGAAGATGATGGGACGTACAGCTCCCGCACTGAATACATGAGCCGGAGACGAGTTAATGTCGAATCATAACAGGCATATTCGACGCGGTGAAGAGACGCACCCCTGATGACAAAATTCGCGAGCACGGCCACGAAGAGCAATACGCTGATTATGACAGGGCCAAGGATTTGGTCTGCAGGACACATTTGACGGTGAGAACTAAACCAATCTGCTTGTACAAAGCGAAGATAATTTACCGAAAGACCCTGGATCCCGCTTCTGGATTAAGGTGATCCTATGCTGATATATGGCATAACCGTACACCTGGGTTCACCACCGTTGAACGGCGCATACTGGGAGTCTGACAGCTTTTCAAATCTTACCAAGATACCGATACTCATGCCAGCGTACGCGTACGCAAAGTATCGTGACACATCGTCCTTCGAGGCGTTGAAGAGCGCAAGAGCCAGGGTTCCGATGAGAACAGACATGTTCAAATATGCAATCCACGCTATATATCATTAATTCCAAGTTGTCCAGACGCATATAACATGGCCTAGGCACTCACTCCTCTCATTCGCAAACCAGACCTTTCCTTCGACCTTGATAGGTGTAGCGATTTTCTTGGGGACCCTCACTTGGGGTGGTACGCTATTGATAGCATGGTAGTCCCGCACCGTGGGCATTTGCCCATGCTCATCGCTCTCCGCCTCCGGAACATTGTCGTTACGAGTGTAGCGCGGTCTCCTGCGTAGCGTTTTCTTCGGAAGCGAGGCTAGAGCCGAGGGTGAGAACGGCGAGAGTATGTCCGACATTGCGTGCCATGACCGCCTCAGTAGGGAGCCCCGATGCTCGCTGTTGCCGTTGAGGTTTCGCGCGGCTGCTCCAGAGTCCATGATGTTTGGCAGTGAGTCGAAGAAGGTTGCACAAGCCTGAGCTTGAAGGCCTAAAGCCTCGAGTTGGCCTCGAGTGTGGGCGAGCCAAGGCGTCCTCGGTGTGACAGTGGCGTAGGGCTTATGCACGTGCGTTTCCGGCGCTAGTTCGTCGACGCTTCGAGCTGAGGGTGTATGAGGCATCTCGTACGTGTGTGTGAGTTATGTACAGGAAAGATTCAATTGCTCAAAGCTTCGCAATGCGCTATATATTTTGTCGGGTCGACCGGTATGCAGCAAGTGTGATCCATCATTGCCAGTGGGCGGTAAAGCTGTAGTTTTTGGTGACCACGACGACTTGTGCAGTGGCGCCGAGTACTATTTTTACTCGCAAGGATTAGGGGGTCGTTAAACGTTTCGGAACGTTTGAACGTTTGAACGTCGAGTCTCAGTTACCTGTTGCGGCAGAAGGATACTAGGCACCACGCAATTCTGACGGTCTCTATGAGCATAAACGTAGAAGACGTGGCTCCGAATAGCGATGTTAACACAACGAGCATGGAATCACGAACAAGCACGCTACGCCGGAACGGCGCTTGGGTCGGAGGGAAAACCTATTTCATTTGAGTGTTAGTTTATGCACACGAGTGTATGAAAAAATCGAACCTTAACAATCATACTCTCCACGCCTGGGATATATTCAACTACACGGGTGCGCCTCACTTCCTCCCTCTGAACACCGAAGTAACGCGGCGTGTCAAAGCTCCATTCGCAGTTGCCTACCACCCAGCTCTCCATGGCCATCACAAACTTCGCGACGATTGCATCCCTCTGAGGGCCCCAGGACGGCAGGCGAAGCTTATCGGCTTCAAAGCTGTCCACGAGCTGTTTGAAACGCAGGCCGACATGATCTGCTGCGGTTTGGAGGTCGCAGTGCTGGGATTCCATCACGACAGTGACGACATTGTTCCCGTGTGCCCCATTGCTTGCTCCATGTTGTAGGAGTAGAGATCCTGTCGTTGAACCAGTCTCAGCGGGCAGGTCGCCTTCAGCCTAAAAATTCACTCACATTCGATAGCCACACCATGTCGACCGCAGCGAGGTGTAGGCGTATCATAACAGGGTGTTCGAAGATCTCGTCAGGGAGATCAAGACCGAAGATGAACCCGAACAATCCGAAACAAACTCGAACGGCGCTGTTCTCTCTGCGAGCGTTGATATACGCCTCTGGATCAAGGACTTTGTTATGCTCGCGAAGTCCCGCCTCGGCAGTTACCGCGTTCACGTAGTCTTCACAGTGCCTGAGCAATCGACCGTAACATGCAGGTACGTCCGATTGAACCAGCTTCTCGCGGAGCCTGTGATAGGCTTGTCGGTGAGAAATTAGACACAGGATAACACTGTCCTTACTGCTTTGTCATCTGAGCGAGAGCTGACCCATCTTGCCAATCAGGGTCACGAAGGGCGTCCAGAAAGGCGTGTCCAGTCTTGTCCGCATCCTTTCCGTTTTGATCATCGCTGACTTCGTCAATGACAAACAAGATATTGATCATGTCCATCGCGATGCGCAGCTCTTCATAGCCGGCGTAGGGGAAGGCATGAGCACTGAGGAGTTCGTTACCTCCTTGCTGGAAGAAGGCGCGCTTGCGCTCGGGTACAACCCAATAGCTGTTGACCCAGGCCGAGGATGCCTTAGCCGCACGCTCGTAGTGGGGATTGAAGGAATGTTTGAACGGTAAAACGAACATGAGGTCAGGTAGGATGAAGGAATCTGGGATGGTAGCCATGTTGTAGCGGAGATACCGTGCCACCTGGGACCGCGGATGAGTCAGGAGCAACGGGGCGAGGAGTGCTGCGAGACCACATACTCATTATATAGTATCGTGCAGCGCATTTCTTGTTTTTGGAAATCTGTGTCATCTCATTTTCCAGCCAGATACGACGGTCCTAACCTTCTTGGTATCATACCCCGATTATGGATGGACATCATGCTACGTGCGTGCCTGGCACTAGTCAAACCGCTAACGGGACGTACTGTAAAGTAGCACTGCATACCTTGGTCAGTGCTGTGGCGGTCTGCATTGCGTGCTTTGTGAGGGGGTGGAGTGCATTTCTCAGCGACAGCCAATCCGGCCCTAGGGAGCCTGGAGATATGGAGAGATGAACGAGTAATACAGTCAGTGAAAATAGAGAACCGACGGGGTGCTGGATATACACAGTACCAGCAACGACAGTGTCCGAAACCACGGCTTGTAGGTCTCGCAATTGGTATGCTGCCCCGGACGGTGGTTGCGAACTTGAAGATCGGATTCAGCGATAATCTGAAACTGAATGAGTACGAGAGTCATAACGTTATCGTTGAGCTGTCCCACAGAGTAAGCAATGAGAGACATCATATGCAGATGCCAGCCGGAGGAGCCAATTGGTTGTGCTTATTCGACACGGGGTTCGTGTAGCTACCGACTATGCGTGCATGATGTCCCGGTCTTCGGCCGTGTGCGTTAGTTGTGCCAAGGAGCATAAGAATGAACCTCGGAGTCATTAGTTAGTTGCAGCGCTTGGATCACGACCGGACTCGGAGGGCATACCTTGAAATGACGGTGTGATAGATCTGTAACGGAGCCCTCGCATGCGCCTGAGTGGCATGCACTGGCAGCGCTGCAACGCGTGATAGAATGTTAATGCACGATACCAGGGAATTCTAGGATAAGACCAACAGTGATACATCATGCTCCACATCAACACTGACCTTGCGTTTTGACGGCAGTACATTGCTTCGAAGCTGGTAGTGGGACATGTGCTCACAGACTCCGTCGGTCGTTCAACCTAGGACCATTGAGAGACGCGCACCGGATTCACACTTACTTATATCCGACACTGTGCTTGTGGTCTGTGTCACGTTCTGGATTGGACGGTGGCAAGGGAAAGCATCATCGGCGTTCCATGCCCGATCCTATCGGTCCGCAACAACTTCACTTCATAGGCGGAGTCAAGTTTGTCTCCATCGTGAACTACAAAAGCAGGAGAACGTCTGTGTCAGGGCACGCTGGCATTACCCCTCGAGACTTACTGACAAGGTGCCCCTATGGCTAAGACACAATCTTGTGCTCTCGTCACTCGTGAAACACCCGAAAAAGCTGCCTATCTTAACGATGGTATGGATTGCAATTGGCACTGAACGCAGATGCACAGCTCGAAGCCCGTACAATCAGCCATGTGCGCAACTAAAATGCTTAGCCAGACGTGTGCTGCGCGTCCGATACCGCCGAGGAATGCAGAGAGATCGTTGGCAGGTCTCCCAGGTCAGAAGTTTTGATCAGAGATGTTCAATATATTGTACCGACCTGCGTCTTGACTCCGCGAGACTCTAGCGTGGAGTGTGAACTGTTGGGCTGTTGCCTTCGCCCCGTAGACATCGACAGCGTCCACGTCGCACACCGACTGCTAGAAGCCATCAGCTTGAGTCCATATCGGAGTAGATGAACGGCACCAGTCCCCGGGAGGGAAAACAGCGATGTGAGGAGCGAAGTACAGTGAACTGGAATGGTCTGGCGAACGCGTGAGAGTAGGTAATTGAGCTACGTACTAGTACATTGCGGCGACACAATTGCAAATTCTCACGGTACCACTCCGTATAATCACGTACCTTCCCTCCACACTGTCACATCCACGCGCACGATCATATCCCGCTCTGGATTGAGCTCCTGCAGGTAACTTATTGCAAGCAACGGGTTACATGACTGTAGCAAAATCCCAGCGTCGTCTCCTGTACGTACCATCGCAACTCGTACGTCGCATGACACATGCACAGGTCCGTGTCGTGACGCCGTACTAGAGGCTCATGTACATGATGTGGGCCACCGCTGGCGCCAAACCCTTCCGAGTAGGGCGCTCGGATCGGCACAGTCACTCACTGCCCCAGACGACGTACTTTACGTCTTGGTGGGGTATGACAGTGATGGACACGGATGGGTACGAGGTACTGTAAGTCCGTCTCCCCAAACGATTGTCGCGCACAGCCACTGATATACAGTCAGTTAGACGAGTTGGCGACACTCCGATGAGGAGTCGGCGTAATTTCAAGGATCTGTCGTGTCTGTCGGCGTGGTTGTCACCGCCGTGTCCGATGACTGCTGTGGCAGGGCCCCAGAAGCTGCCGATGCTTAATGACTCTGTCAAGCGCTCAACTGCGTGGGCCAGACGCAGGGCCAGACGTGGTCAGTGCCATCTCAGACCTGTCAGTCTTCTCAGACCCTCAAATCCAGTTCTCAGGCGACTCGGAAGTTTGCTGACTAGACTCTAACACCGCAAGCGTACATCCCGGTCAGACATGTAGCGTTCACCATGTGGCTTGCGCGTGCGTCTTGGGATTTGTACTACTGATACTTCCGCCTCAGGTTCTGACAAGTCCACGTCGCCTACAGATCTCAACATTAATATACGTTCATGCAGCGCAAATGGGGGCGTTGGGCGCTGCCGCAGCTCGAGAAACCATCACACCTGACAAGAACAAACGTCATGCGCGTCCACACCAGCACTCACATGCATGTCCATCTCGTCCGCACAAGAGATTGCCGCCCTGTCAATGACATAGCTACTGATGCAATTGGGTCGACGACTCATCCTGATTGTCGTCGGATGGTCTTGCAGACCTTGCGTGGAGGGACTTGCGTTGAGAATGCAATTCTCCTTGGGCCCGCAGAGGGATTGCCTTCGTGCAATAGTCATGTCGGGCGCGTGCAAGCCTAATACTGGCCCCAAATTGCAAGCTGTCCGATCGGCCGCGAGTACCTGCGGCGTAGCGATGCTGTGGATCAGCTTCTGGAGGCGTGTGCACCGTGTGTTTGCCAGATTCCCGGGAAGTAAGGTGGGTGGGTGACGTCCGAGCATGGAGCCTGTCTAGCTTGAAACTTGAAACTTTGACAGGGATGCCTGGGGCAGCCGCGGTCAGTAGAGAACAATTGGTATCAGACTCGGAGGAAGCCAGGGATATACGTTGTGAGTTCAGTCACTGCGTAGTCACAGCACGTAACTGAGGAGATCCAGCCTCTCCTAAAGTCACACAAGAATGCTATATAAGAGCCCACGAGTTGGTCAATGGCTCTTCATCACAAGCACACCGTCTCAGACAACCGCACCAATTCACATTCAACGACCATGAAGTTCTCCAGCACTGTCACCTCCGGCTTCGCCATTGCCATGGCTCTTCTCGCTCCAGTGAAGGCCGACTTCTACGCCAACTTCTTCGATGGTACGTTCACCTATCCTCTTATACGGATTCTGAACTGACATACCCTCCATTCGCTCAGACTCCGCCTGCTCTGTGAACGGCGGCGAAGGCGTCGACATCCGCAACACTGGCTGCCTGGGCGAGGCCGGCCGTGGCTCCGTCTACATCCCCAATGATGGTCTCGGCACCAGCGGCGACAACCAGTACTGCCTCGTCATCACCTCCGGCGACGGGACGTGCACCTGCCAGAACGTCGGCTACGACTTCACCGCTACCGGGTTCTGCAAGACGCTCAACCCGAGCGACCAGAGCTACCGTTTCGTCGGAGTACGTGATTCTATTTTGCTTGGAATGCAGTGCTGATGATGGATTTTCTGACAGGGAGCCTGCGGACACAACAACTGCTAAGCTGCTGGCGAACGAGCCCTGTGCTATTTGTTGAGAAGAGGATATGCGCGAGTCTAGTCTCTGTTAGCCAAGTAACTTATGGGAAGTGTGTGTTGAATGTAACCTGATCTGTTGAACGCTCGCAAGCACTGGGCACTCGTATCAAACAGATTCACTAGTGAACAGCGAGGCAGTCGCTGGCAGACGTGACGGAGTCGACTGACCGCGTTGGCCCATGCTGTCGGCTGAGCCACCGCTCGAATAATTTGACAATCACTTGGTGAGGAAGTATGGCGCAGGTCTTCGTCGGACGTCCTTGACTCCTTCGACGCGAGTCTCCTGGCGCGGTGATTCTCTGGGATTTCCGTCAGGTATAGCCCGGGCGATGGCGA